>NC_035435.2:114870170-115170170 GCF_002127325.2 Helianthus annuus
TTGGTTGGAAGTTTCGGCCTGGTGCTCCGCCTTTGCCATATGCGGTTCGAGGGACCGCTGTGTCTGGGCATATGTCTTGACTGCGGCCATGACATCTTCCCATTTTTTAGGCAAGCCTTCTTTGCCGGAGATGGTCATAACCATCTGCTTATCCTTCACGGCCCTGATGAAATGGTTCCGTGCCATTTGATCTGCCACGTCACCTATTTCTAGGCACTCTTTATTGTATCGGACAACGAATGCTTCTAGGGATTCGTTGTCTCTGCGCCAGATATTCATAACGTCCAACGAGTCACGTGCGTGACGTCGTTGCTGGCTGAAATGAGCGAGGAACTTTGCATGAAAGTCCTCGAATGAGGCCAGTGATCCCACTGGCAAAGAATCGAACCAAGCCCTGGCCAGACCCGTAAGGGTCTGGGGGAAAAAATTGCACCAAGTAGGTTCATCCCACTGGCCATTGCACCCTGCGCCTATGAAAATGTTCATGTGGTCGTCCGGATCGGATGAACCACTGTATTTCCCAACGTTCAATGGGAATTTTGTTGTGGTAACATGGGCGTGGGCTATTCGCGGGGCGAATTTGGAGTTTTCGGCCGCAGCCTTTGGTCTGTAGGGTTTATTCTCAGGGAGCTTTGCAGCCCTGAGGTATGTACTGCGGGGGTGAGTGGGAGGAACATAGTTGCGTCCTCCCGGTCTGCTGCAGGTGTCATGCGAATCCCCACAATATGTACGGTCGTCCGGGTCGGTACGACCATACCCTTCGGTGTATGGCTGTGGGCCCAACCGGCTCTGAATTCCAGAGCCATGTCGGGATGCGGATCATTGCCTGTCCTCAACGTAGGGACCTAGGCGGGTATGCACTGGTCCCCTGGTGTGGGACCCGTATGCGGAATCATCCTCGTTGATTGTGTGGACCGAACAGTAAGATGATCCGCGGTCATCACGTCGGCTTCTCGAAGCTGGACGTGAATGTGCCCTGCCTGCGTATTGTAAAATACAATCGGCGGGGGTGTGCGGTGCTGGGGTGGGCCCAACTTGTATCTGCGCTTCCGCACAAGCGCGGTTGTATGTTGCTGTCAGCAAGGCTGCCTGCTGGTCGTACCAGGCATGAACGTCCATGCCTGGTGGGATCACAGATGCGTACTTTGATAAGTCATGTCCAAACGTAAGGGAGGGACCCCTTTGTGTGGACGTGCCGATGTGTCCGAGTTGCGATGTTGAGGGATTGACCCCTACCGGACTCAGATTTGTGGGATTTTGGTTATCCAAAGTGTTGTTTTGGTGATCAGTCATGATGAAACAATGGTTAACCGGGCAGGGTTAACTCACTAGTCTCGTCAAGAAGGGTTAATCCCTTCCTCTCGAGGATCGCTGGCTGGATCACCGGTGGGTTGATCTCCTGCACAAGGAAACAAACCGTGACTCGTAACAAGGAGGATGGGGTGGGGGGTGCTCCTTGTTACCACTCTCCGGCGTGAGAATCAGTAATTTGCTTGGGAAGCAAAGTAAGATAGTAGTAGTAGTGAGAGAGTTGTGAAGAGATACCTCAAACCTGGTTTGGGGTTGGTATTTATAGCCGAGGATTGAAGGAGGAGGTGGATGGATAGACTGACGGCATGCTGCACCTTTGCAGGTGTATCAGACATGTCGGCCGGGGAGACGACGCCACGTCAGTCTGTCGCTTACGTAGACCTGACAGGTGACTGCCATTGGTTCCACTTGCACTGTGGTGTCAGTCCCACTTGTTGAGCATATAGGATGCGGTGCGAGCCGCATCGCTGCCTGCGGTAACATCTGATGTTATCGCGTCTCTTGCTTGTGATCAAGAAATACGCGAGATGCGGTGCTGGCCGCATCGTCGCCTGTGGTGACTGTTGCTGTTATCCAGCTTCCTTGTATTGATAGAAGTGTTCACTGGACGCGGTGCGACGCCGCATCGCTATGAATACTTCCGTTTTCATACATCAGATGTGATGCTATGTCGCATCACTCTACCGTTCTCATGTTCCAGGTAAGTCCTCCTTCATCACTAGATAGATTGGATTCAACCCTTGTGTCGACGCGTTCTCGCATGGGCACAAGTAGGTTGTTGGGGGTTTTGATAAGGGTAATGGTCACTCGCGGTCGACGTTGACGCGAGATCTGGGACCATACCCCTTCACTACCTATAACTACAAACACGATAAGAATAGTGCCAGCCAACTACTTGGCGGTTCGCACTACTCCATTAATTCAATCAAATTTATGATTTTGTCCATATTTTTAAATTACAATTTTACTATCAGTTTAAAATTAAGTTTTTGTTCTCAGTTCAAAATAAAATTATAATTTTGGTCTCCAGCTAAAAATTACAATTTTTCCCTAGGTTTAAAATTACGATTTTGCCCTGTTTAAATTTACAGTTTTGCCATTAGTTTTGTTTTTTTTTTCCTCCCAGCCAAATTATGGTTTTCCCCTCGACTTGAATTTACATTTTTTCATCGTTTTTGTTTGTTTTCCTAGTCAAATTACGATTTTCCCCTAGTGTAAAATTGCAGTCATACCATCGTTTTTTTTCTTTTTTTGACAAAAATGTGGTAGTGTTTTGTTTTAATTGGTTGACTCAGTGTAATTTTTATTCGTATCAGGCCTGGCACACGCTCATTTGTCCTGAAAAATAACAATTTTGCCCACAGTTTAAAATTATAGTTTTTCTAACATTTTTTTAAGAAAAAGTATGATAATGTTTTATTTTAATTGGTTGACTCAATATAATTTTTTTAAGATCGTGTTATGAGTAGTATGTACAAGTAACCGAAACACATACGTAAGAGATAAATATTTGGCTTAGTGTTCCGCAACGCGGACGAGGCAAAACCTAGTACTGTGTATAAAAGGTTTTAGGTTCTATTACTATGCACCCATTTTCTATCATTCATGTCTTAGTGAATCCATGCGTAGTAGTTTGAGTAATAATGCCCTCACCTATGGATGTTTTGTGTCACGTGGCAGTCCAGTCAGTATGGGGGCATTAATGGGCATTACTGCAAAAGTGGCGTAGTGGGAATAATGCCCAATAACGCCCCTTCCAATCATTAAACAATTATTTTTTTAATTAAAAACTTTCAATACTTCATTAAATTAAAAAAATACAATACTAGAAATTAAAAAAAATAAAATCCGAATAAATTAAAAAAAATACATTAGTTTTCGTCTTCGCTTTCTTCACCCTCGCCAACTTCGTCTTCCTCGTCCTCCGTTTCTTCTTCACCCTCATGTGGTACATACCGAACCGACCATGCGTGTTGTACCAAATTAACCGTTAACGCGGAATGGTACGGTTCGTAATGCAACTCTCGCGCATTATTCACTCTTTCTTCCATTGACGCCTGTGGATGCTCCTCTTGAACGGCTTCTAGCACATAATTCTGGCATATCGCCTTTCCTTCGTCTTCCAAAATCATGTTGTGCATGATTATACAAGCGTACATAGAATCTCTCATTTTTTGCTTGGTCCATGCACGACAAGGATTTCTCAAATATTGCCAGCGTTGTTTAAGAACCCCAAAGCATCTCTCAATGTCCTTTCGTGAAGACTCTTGAACCTTTTTAAAGTATGCTCTTTTTTCATCAATAGGATCACTAAACGTCTTCACGACAATCGAATACCTAGGATAAATTCCGTCGCACAAATAATATCCATGAGGGTAGTAGTTTCCATTTGCGTAAAACGACGCTTTTGGAGCTCTGCCAGAAATCCAGTCCTCTAACAACGGTGATTGTTCAAAAACATTTATATCATTGCATGACCCGACCACGCCAAAGTAAGCCGACCAAACCCAAAGGTCATGTGAGGCAACCGCCTGAAGAATAACAGTGGGTCCTTTTTGGTCACCCCGTGTGTGTTGGCCTCGCCATGCGGTCGGGCAGTTATCCCAACGTCAATGCATGCAGTCCAAGCTCCCGATCATACCAGGCAAACCATGCTCCGCTGAATGTACCTCGTAGATCTTTTGAAGGTCGTCCCATGTGGGCGTTCTAAGATAACGCGCACCATACAAATCAATAATACCAAAAAAAATTGTAAACATTATAGTAAAGTATAGGAATTGTACCGCGACAAAAATTCTCCAAGGTGTCTCGCGTTGTTTTCTCGGCCATTTTTAAATACTCGTCGTTGATGTCGGTTATGTTTCCATAAGCAAGGATTCGTAGCGCCGACGTACATTTTTGGAAAACCGGCAAATCTAAGTGCCCCTCTCGCCTCCGCTTTTTGTTTAAAATAATCGTAGTTGGCTTCCAAGTCGTCGACTATGCGTAGAAACAACCGCTTACTCATTCGGAAACGACGCCTAAAAATCTGGTTTGAAAATGTCGGCGCCTCGTCAAAATAATCTTTCATCAAACGATCGTGTGCCGCGCGTCGGTCTCATTCAATATAACCTTTTTTTTAATTTCTGGTTCGGAGCGGCGACAATGCTTCACATATCTCACCGCTAGTTGACAAGCAATCGTAACCGCCTCTTGCTCGACCTCCTCATCGGTGGAATCATCACCATCCGCAAAAAACTCTTTGTAGTAAAAATTTACCATGGATGAAGAACTAGAGGAATCCATCAATTTTTATAAAATGGTAGTGTTTTTGAGAGAGTTTTGATTAAATTTGAAGGAGCTTATATATATATATATATATATATATATATATATATATATATGTAAAAGGTTTAAAAAAAATCAAAGTAGTCGTTAACTAGCCGTTGATGCAACTCTGATTGGCCAGTCAAACTCCATTGCAGCGTGATTCAAAGAACGCCAAAACCAATTTTGCCCAAAATAACGCCGAAACACGCCGGGGTGTAGCGGCTTACGGGCGTTTTCGGGCGTTTTGTTCGAAAATTTTTTATAAATCACGCCCCATTACGGACGTTTTGAGTGTGGTGTATGTAGGTCGTCTTTGAGATGTGTTTGGGGGTATGTTACGAATGTTAACTTTGAGTAGCGGTCTAGAAACTTTTTATGACGAAGGACACATATTAGTTGATTGGATTAAAATAAGATGGGTCAAAATTGGGTCGGGTAAAACCAATATATATATCAACTTACTAAAATGGGAAGAGAATACTCAATGCCAGAATAATCTTACTACAAATTACGGGTGCAAACGAGCTGAGCCGAGCCCGAGCTCGACATGGCTCGAGCTCGAGCTCGTTTAACATATGAAAGCTCGAGCTCGAACTCAGCTCGAAGATAATTTTTTAAGCTCGGGCTCGATTCGTTTAGTATTTATTAACTAATTTATATTAATTATAATTATTATTATACATATAATTAAGTTATTTTTTATATAAATGGTAATTATTATTATATAAATATTTGTTTAATATATTAATAAAAAATATATAAACAGAAAGCTCGTTTAGGCTCGCGAGCCGGCTCGAGCTCGTTTACTAAACGAGCTTGTTTTTTAGGCTTGGGCTCGAGCTCGAGCTCGTTTAAGCTCGGCTCGTTCGAGCTTTTTTTCGAACTGAGCTCGTGTAGCTCGCGAGTAGCTCGGCTCGTTTGCACCTCTAACTATAATCTTTTATAATACCGACCAGTCCTTGTTGATCGGAAGTAACTAGTATTTCTAACATATCATGATCTAATTAAGCTGAGGGATAAAAAAATACACATCAAGAATCATTGATCCGAAATCAAAATAAATTAGTCAGAATCTACTAACTCGCTTCTTTGCCAAAGCACTAGTACAAAACCAATTTTTTGATGGTGTAAATTTCATGTTTTTGGTGCTATCTTATAACAGAACGCACCAAATAACAATATTACCCCATTATTAAATAAAAAGGCAATTAGGAATGTGGGTATATGGCAATCAAACATATGAAAGAGTTTATCGACTCTAACAACATGATTTGATTAACCGAGTGAGTTTTTGTAATTGTTCATAAACTTTGTCTATTGCACTAAATTATATATATTTGCAATCTAACTTTTGTATTTATTTGTTTTTAGCTTTAGAATGAAGAAGGACATTTTGAAGAATCTCAGATTGAGAATTTAGTGGTAGATTTAATATTGAGGTTTATTAAAAAGATGTTTTGATCTTGTAAGCATTAGTTTGTGTTTCATACTATTGTAATTCGATATACTTGAACGGGTTGTTTAATACTAGTTAACTTTTGTCGTGAGCATGTGTATTTGTGTGTAATTGGAATTATATTGAGAAATATTACTTAAAATTCTGGAATTTTGCAAAAATATTAAAATTTTATATTTTTTTTCTTGTCTTATTTTTTGGTGCTATGGAGATTTTTTTTTTTTTTTTTTTTTTTTGGTGCTATGTAGATTTGTTATTATTTGACATATGTTAGTTTCTATATTGATTTTTTGGTGGTGTGTTTAAAGATTTAATGATGCTGTGACTTGTGTTTCATCATTGATTTTTTGGTGATGTATTGGGAGATTTAATGGTGTTGTTATTGAATAGCACCAACAAATCTCATTATTTGATGCTATATGTGACAACCCGAGATTTCAAGGTCCTTTCCTTCGAATCATTTGTTTCATAATCCTGTTCTTGATTACAATTTATCTATGTGACGTCGTGTGTGTAGTTATTTGAATGATAAATGTTAATGTGCAAAGTTGGGTTCTTAGATGTGAAATATTAAATATAGTTTATGTTATGTTTTTCACCACAAATCTGACTCGACGAAGGAAGGGTTTTTCGCCATATGTGGTCTCGACGAAGAATGGGTTCTTCGTCGAGCAGGTTATTCGTCGAGAAGAGGCTTCGGCCCAGGTCATTCGAGGCCCAGAATGGGTTGTTATTTTATAACTCCTCATAATCTGCGAGACTTAGAACAAACGTAAAACCCTAGAGCTTTCCTCTCCTTTCCTTGCACGCGACGGCTGCCATAGTTCTTCTTTGAAGCTTTTCGTGGTTTTCATCTTATCCATCTCGGTTAGTTGTCGTTATCATCGTCTTACTCGATTTCCTGGTTACATGTGATTATATGTGATTATGTGGTTGCATGATAGGGTGTTAGATCGAATCTATACATGATGAAGTAGGGTTGTATGTTAATAAGATTTATCAGTGAAATCACTTGGGCTTAATCTAAAAGAACGATCGTTATTGAGTGCTCATGAATCCGTCCGGCTGATTGTATTTTGTGTTGAATTGATCTGATTATCGGGTACATATATGTTATAATCTGGATCGTATATGGTTATTTTATGATTTAGGGCATGTATTGGATGTTATATGATGTGATGTTATTAGTGTAATGATGAATAGCAATTAGGGTTTGTTGAACTTGGGAAATAACTGTTGTTTGATTCGATAATCATGCCCAAGGAATGATTAACTGTTGTTACGGGATTATAGGGGAATGTAACTGACTGTTGTAGCCAACGACGAAAGACAGACCCCACGAAAAACATGGCTCGGCGAAAAACCTGGTTTTTTCGCTGACTAGACTTCGACGAAACCCTAGGGTCTTTCGTCACAGGCATGCTCGACGAAACATAGTCTTTCACCGTAGGGTCTTTCGCCGTAGGGTCCTTCGCCGAAGGGTAATCTGTTTGGGCTTGGGCTTGGTTAAGTAGCCCAGTTAACTGTTGTGAGATATTTGTGTGTTATTCATGGATGTGAACTGAGTATGTGCTATGTGATGTACGTTGATACTTGTGATAAATGCAAAATGCGAAAATATGAGACTTAAGTGATTATGAAACTGACTTCATCTAGTAACCACGGTAGGGTTGATTGATTAACTTGGAATGTGTAACTTAACAAACCGAGCAAACCAAGGTGAGTTCACTGCTCTTTTTCCAAGCATGCGTCCCGGGGAGGGACATCTGGTAATCGTTCCGGGGAGGAACGTCGGGTTATTGGGATGTTGGTTATTACACTCATTTCTATCATTAAGTCCCATCATATACCGGATTGGTTGCCGGGGAGGCAATGGGGTTATTAGTTGATTGTGCTATTAGGTTTGGCACCCTCACACCGTACCAGGGAGGACGGTCGTGAACTAATTACCTTGTCCACTTGACCAATGTGTGATAGAGCATTGGGGTTTGGGCAAATAATCTGGGGCCATCTGCGGTAATCGAGTTAATAACAACATCTAATCTCTGGAATGCTTTATACTCATATCTGGTAACTAAAACATGTTAACAAACTTTGAACTCAACAGCGTCGTCTGACACACTTGTCTGCATGCTGGAGTGGTCATGGGTCGAGACTCTTGGACACTTGTTTCGTTGGTTTTGAACACTTGTTTTGAAACAATTGATTGACAATTTACATTATGCTTCCGCTGAACGTTTACTTTGGTTTTAACTTATGACTTGGAATTATATTATGAAATGAATGGAATGTTTTGCTTAAATATTCATTATAGTTCAATGTGATTGGTGGCTTGGATCCTGGTATGTCACACGTCCCGCGGTGTTTCCGCATGTGGTATTTTGGGGGTGTGACACTATATTTGTTGGTGTTCTATCATAAAGTATAAAATACAGCACGAAAAATGTTATTTTGTACTAATGACGAGGACTTTCTGATCCGAAACAATGAGTATTCTGAATATGCACTAGCACATGGTTAAGAAAGAGTAATCTAAAATCAAAATGAAAGAAAAAACGGAAAATAAATTGAACCTACTACTAGCATCTTTAGTATGGTCACATTCGGCAATTTTAACATCACCAACGTGGACTTGTTCATCTCCCTAACATACCATGGTATCAACTGCTTCAAGAAACCTTTTGTACATTCTCCGGGGTTTTAAGATTCATACTTCATGTACGTAGAGAAGAATACAAACATCAATTTAACATGAATTAAGAAGTGAAAATGGTATTATCGGTAACAACCGTACCGGTGGATTGTTCTGAATAATGATCGTTTAGTAGAGAGAATGCTTCTTGCCATCGCCATTTTGATTTCGCATGCCATGAACTGAAGCCCTTCCTGGTCATTGTCATTTTGTATATTTTGTGTCACGGCCCCCGACCCGGTTTGACCCGTTTCAGGAGCCGCGGGACAGGAATCCCGTGGTATTTAATTTAGGCGACAGCGGAAGTCTTTCTAAAACAGGATCTTTCAATAATTTAAACTGCTCGTTTCATAACTTAGGGATAAATTCCCGTATTTTACAATAATGTGATTTCCCAGGGAAATCTTTATTTTCAAAACATGTTCATTTTATTTATTTACATTGAGCCACTTTTCTAAGCTGAGAGTGCTCCACGGCACTTTTCCTTGCTCACATCAGATCACCTGAAACATGTTTGAAAAAGGTTTTGTCAGCGGGGAAATACTGAGTGAATCATTCAGTTTACTAAAACGACTCGTTTGTTATAATTTACAGTATTAAGGGGAATTACAATGTTTCTGATTTCAAACCAACTACCCACAGTACTTGTCACTCGACTACCCATTGGCTATCTCGTTGTCCAAATGGTGTCTGTGACTGTGGTCAGATCACCCCTTGGCTAACTCGTTGTCCAAGTGTGACGGGAAATAAGTAATGTATACAAAACCCCACATACCGGCTGTACTTTGGTGATTACATAGACTTAATCCCTGTAATTATAACCTTTGAAAATAACTTGGAGTTTTGTAAAACAGTTGATAAAAAGAGAATGACTCACATTGCAGATTTACGAGCAGAGTATAAGCTTTACTGATTTGCCTGTGATTAACCTAATTTAAATAAAATGCACACACACAAACGGGTTAGTAACTAATTCAGCAGTTACGTCAATTCACGAGATTAAACCCTCACAACTATTATCAAGTGCGATACTTAACAATCCAATGGATTCACAACGAATGACAGAGCATAGTCCGAATTCGAACAGCACTCAAACATTCAAGTCGAAATTACAATGAATAACAAAGTATAAGCTCAATTTGAGCAGCACTCGGACAATCGTTGGATAGTTATAATCGATCGGACGTTGAATCGTAATAGCGATCGAGTTATTACCCTGATTGCGGCAGCACCTCGTGATCGTGTGTGTGTTGGGGACTGTTTTGAGTATAATTCGATGCACAGACAGAATTCTTACGTCGTTTTCATTTCAGTGTTCAAGTCCCAATGTCTGCTATTATAGTAATTTTTGGGTCTCCCTTACGGACCGTATGCCCGACCCCTTACGGTCCGTAAGCTAAGCAGTCTAATTCATACGCTGCCTAGACTCGGGACTAGCCTTGGTGATTCAACAAATTAACCAATCAGAGCATAGCAATGTTTAAATTTAGATAATTATCAACTAGGGTTTGCCCCCCTCGAGTTTTAGGGGCCCTGATCCTGATTCCGATTATTCTGAAAATTCTAGGGCTAATGCAGAATTACTTGGGTGTCTCAATTAGAGTTTTCTTATTGACTAATTATTGTCCTAACTATTGATTTTAGTGGCAGTTGTTACATCCTCCCCACCTTGAGAAAAATCTCGTCCTCGAGATTTACTAAAACAGATGAGGGTACTTTCGCTTCATTTCTGATTCTAGTTCCCAAGTGTACTCTAGTCCTCTCCTGGATTCCCATTTGACTTTCACTAGCACTAGTCGTTTGTGTTTGAGAAACTTGATCTTCCGGTCTTCTATTTGTAGGGGTTTCTCTACGAATTTCAGCTTTTCATTTACCTCTATATCTTGAAGATGTACTACCAGGGATTCGTCTGATAGACATTTCTTGAGATTGGATACATGAAACACATCATGTACTCCAGCTAATTCTTCTGGTAGTTGTAAACGATAGGCTACTGGTCCTATGCGTTGGATCACTGGGAATGGTCCAACATATCTTGGACTCAGTTTTCCTTTCTTACCAAATCGTACTACTCCTTTCCAAGGAGATACTTTTAATAGTACTTTGTCTCCGACTTGGAATTCTAACGGCTTGCGGCGATTGTCTGCATAGCTCTTCTGACGATCTCTAGCAGTCTTCAGTCTTTCCTTGATTTGAGATATCTTGTCAGTAGTTTCTTGCACAATCTCTGGACCTGATAATTGACTTTCTCCTATTTCTGCCCAACATACGGGAGTTCTGCACTTGCGTCCATACAGTGCTTCGAATGCAGCAGCTTCGATGCTCGAATGATAACTATTGTTATAGGAGAATTCAATTAATGGCAAATGGCTATCCCAATTACCACCAAAATCAATTACACATGCTCGGAGCATGTCTTCCATTGTTTGTATTGTCCTTTCACTTTGTCCGTCCGTTTGAGGATGATATGCAGTACTTAAGTTAAGTCGAGTTCCCATTGCCTCCTGGAAACTTGTCCAGAAACGGGAAGTGAAACGACTATCTCTATCCGATACAATGGAGAGTGGGACTCCATGTAAGGATACTACTTCATCTACATACAACTTGGCTAACCTTTCCATGCTAAAGGTTTCCTTCATTGGTAGAAAATGAGCTGATTTGGTTAATCGATCCACAATTACCCAAATAGCATCATTACCTTTTCGGGTTTTGGGTAGTAACAAAGTCCATTGTTATAAGTTCCCATTTCCATACAGGCATTTCTAACTGTTGTAGTCGCCCTGAAGGTTTCTGATGTTCTGCCTTAACTTGTGAACAAGTAAGACACTTGGTTACATATTCAACTATGTCCTTTTTCATTCCTACCCACCAGAAATTATTTCTTAAATCTTGGTACATCTTATTGTTTCCTGAATGTACAGTATACCTAGATTTATGTGATTCTTCTAAAATTTTATTTCTTAATTTCTCCTTGCTTAGGTACCCAAATTCGTTTCTTGTGGAATCTCCAAATTCCATCTTTTCCTTGTTCTAGTTCCTTTAGGTAACCTTTCATTCCTTCGGCATCGTCCTTGATTGCCGTTCCTTGAACTTTCTTCAATTGTTCCATTAAATCTAATTGTAGATTTAACCTAAGAGCACGGACTCGTTTTTTCTTTTCATGATACTTACGACTTAAGGCATCTGCTACTACGTTTGCCCTTCCTTCGTGATATTGAATATCACAGTCGTAATCACTTAGGATTTCCATCCATCTTCTTTGCCTCATTTTTAACTCTTTTTGCCCAAATATATACCTTAAACTTTTATGATCTGTATAGATAGTAAACTTACTTCCGTACAGATAATGTCTCCAAATTTTAAGGGCAAAAATTATGGCTCCTAACTCTAGGTCATGAGTTGTATAATTTTCCTCGTGCTTTTTCAACTGTCTAGAGGCATACGCAATTACCTTTTTGCGTTGCATCAACACACATCTGTATCCTAATTTTGAAGCATCACAGTAGACTTCAAAGTCTTCTGTTCCTTCGGGTAAAGCTAAAATTGGAGCATTTGTCAATTGGTGTTTTAGAATCTTAAAAGCTTCCTCTTGTCTAGGTCCCCATTCAAACTTAACTGCTTTACAGGTTAGCTTGGTCAAAGGTACAGCTATCTTAGAGAAGTCTTTAATAAATCGTCTATAGTATCCAGCTAAGCCTAGAAAACTTCTAACTTCCATAACTGTTTGTGGAGCTTTCCAATTTGTGACTGCTTCTATTTTAGCAGGATCTACGTGAATTCCTTCGTGATTTACCATATGACCTAAAAATTGTACTTCCTGCAGCCAGAATTCACATTTCGAGAATTTGGCATAAAGCTTTTCTTTTCTTAACAAAGTTAAGAGTGCATGCAAGTGCTCACAATGTTCTTCCTGGCTTTTAGAATAAATAAGTATATCGTCAATGAAAACGATCATAAATTTATCCAAGTATGGTTTACAGATGCTATTCATCATGTCCATAAATGCGGCTGGAGCATTTGTTAGTCCAAAGGGCATGACTGTAAACTCATAATGTCCATACCTAGTTCTGAAAGCAGTTTTAGGTATGTCTTCTTCTTGTACTTTCAACTGCTGGTATCCGGATCTTAAATCTATCTTAGAGAAATACCTAGCTCCTTGCAATTGATCAAAAAGATCATCAATCCTAGGTAGTGGGTATCGATTCTTAATTGTAACCTTATTCAATTCCCTATAATCGATACACATTCTCATCGACCCATCTTTCTTTTTCACAAACAACATTGGTGCACCCCAAGGGGATGAACTAGGTTGTATAAATCCTTTGCTTAGTAATTCGTCTAATTGCTTTTTCAATTCTAGCATTTCAGTAGGTGCTAATCGATAAGGTGCCTTAGCTATTGGTGTAGTACCTGGAATTAGATGAATTCTAAACTCTACTTCCCTATCTGGTGGTAACCCAGGGGTAATTCTTCTGGAAAGACATCTGGGTATTCTGAAACTATAGGAATGTCCTGGAGTTCCTTACTTTTAGTGTTAATGATTACAGAAATCATATACACCATTTCTTGTTTCCTTGAATAACTAGCCAATTTCATTACTGAAATGAACTTCAGTGGTTTCCGAGGTCTATCTCCGGTAATTAAGATTACTTCTCCTGTGGGGGTACGGATTTCTACGGAATTCTTATCACACAGGATTCGAGCATGGTTGGCGACTAACCAATCCATTCCTAATACTACATCGAATCCGGCTAAATTCATAGGTAACAGGTTTGCAGAAAACTTATGACCTAACAGTTCTATTTTTCCTTCTTGCAATACCTTATCTATGTTGACAGAATTTCCATCTTCCGTTTCGACTATAAAAAAATCTGCCTAAGGGTAGTTAAAGGTAGGTTAAGAGCTTGGCAGAATGAAGTATTAATGAAACTTTGGTTTGCACCAGAGTCAAATAATACTTTTGCATAGACGTTATGTACTAAGAACGTACCCGCTATCACGTCTGGAATGAGTTCGGCTTCTTGAGTGGTCAGCTGGAATGCGCGAGCATTTTTCTTGGTTGTCCCTTCAGCTTGTTTGCCTTTATTATCTGCGGTTTTGACTAGCTTAGGGCAGTCAGGTTTGATATGCCCTGTTTCTCCGCAGTTATAGCAAATTCTGGTTTTTTCGCTACAATCCTCCTCACGATGTCCTTTTGCCTTGCAAAAGTTGCAAATTATATTGCATTGCCCATAGTGTTTCTTATTGCAATTTCTGCAGAAAGGAGGTGACGAGGATTGCCCTGTTCCTCTTCTTTTGAAGCGATTATTATTACCCATACGAAATCCTTGGGTAATCTTCTGAGCCAATTCCTTCTTACGATCTTCTTCTCTTGTGCGGACTAGTTCATCGGTTAAGGTATTAGCTAATTCCACAGCATCGTCAATCGTGCGTGGTCTCGCAGCTTTAACGATGTTACGGATTTCTCCGATTAATCCCCAAATATAACGGGAAATGAGTACCGGTTCTGGCGAAGCCAGGGAAGGTACCACTCTCGCATATTCGAAAAATGTCGAAGTATATCCTCGACAGTCTACACCTACCATACGATGGCTCAGGAACTTGTTTGCCATTTGTTCCTTTTCGTATTTGGGACAGAATTTTCTTTCGACAAGACTCTTAAATTCGTCCCAATTCATCGCATAGGCCACTCTTCTTCCTTTTGCTTGTAGCACTGTGTTCCACCATTCTAACGCCCCTTCTTTGAACAGATTTGACGCATACATCACTTGATCTTCTTCAGCACATTTGCTTATTGCAATTACTGCTTCGGTTTTCTCTAACCAACGCAGTGTTGCAGTTGCCCCTTCATTACCTGCAAATTTTGCGGGTTTACAGGCAAGAAATTCCTTATAAGTGCAACCAGGCGTTGCAGCTTTCATTTTCTTAGGGAGTGGGGCCTGTTGCGGATCATGATCGTCATGATTGCCGCCTCCATTTATGCTGTTACTGCCGTTATCTTCCGGAGTACGTTTACGAGGAATTAATTGTTGTGGTTCGGCAGGTTTTTGAACAGCAGCCACGATTTCTGGAATAGCATTGGCTATCCCTTGAGCAATAAAGTTCTCAATATCTTGTCTAGTTAGATATTGATCTTCCTGATTTTGCTCATACTGATTTACTTCATTAACTGGTTCACTATTAGCGTTTTCCATCTGCTAATTAGTATTAATAGGAATTATTAGTGTCTAATTATTGATAACAAAATCACAGATAAACACATGAATCATTATAACATGCAAGCATAACCAAAATTGTCGATGCCTCGACTTCTGTTTTGTTTTATATATTATATCTGCTTCAATACACACCCTTTATCTTACATTGTTTTATTGCCCATTTTACAGAGTCAGTTTTACTATTTTAATTATAATACAAACAAACTTCTCCAAACCCCTCCTATCTTTTGGTTCACTGGCAGTTTCAGTAACGACGTTCCCTCTCGTCGTACTTCCAGGAGATTTGTTCCCCTATTTCCCGGATCCTATTCCCGGTGCCTATCAGTTCTTAACCAAACTGACGCAGTTCAGCTAAATTTTCATAGCTCATTGGCGGATTAGGGATAGGTTCTGGATCAAATTGTGGGAGAAAACTATAGGGACTATTGACTATATTTTGGAATTGCCAGTCATTGGTCCACCATTCCTCCATTTGGCCTAACGGTCGTGTGTGGACTAGTGAGTCTGGAATAGCTGGTTCTAGGTTTATTGGGAATTGGGCTGTCACAGGATAAGAGAAAAGATTATTGTTGACAGGCTCTATGACATCACAATTGGCCAGTAGACGGTCTATTTCGTCCTGGAATGTGATCTCCTCTGGTTGTTTAGAGCTTTCTCCGATCTCTATTCCCTTTTGCTTTAGGTCTATCCCTATTTCTGTCCCTGCTGGTTTGGAACTTTCTCCGGTTTCTATTTCCTTTCCCTTGCTTACACTTACAGGATTTTCTATTTTAGGGAGTCTCCTAGGTTTCCTTCTGCGCACTTTTCGCCATCCTACATATCTTCTCCTCTTTTTAGGTTTTGCTTTTTTCCAGCAGTGGAGCTTGGAATTCCAGAGGTTCCTCTATGTCAGCAATGTAACCAGTGAAGTTGTGGGAGACTTCAATTGGCACAGGATAGAGGTTGAGGTTCTGAAACGCCTCGGATAGCTCACTCATGCTGTGTAGCATATATGCAAAAATGCACAAAATGTTAAGTTAAAACTTTGGAACAAAGCTTAACAAATAAACATTCTTATTGCACACTAATTTGTACAACATAACAGCAAACAGAACACACTCAGATTTATTTATTTATTTACTGGGAAGTACTTATTTCTAGATTTAAAGTTTAAAGATTTGCATTTTCTGCTACGGTAGCGAGCAGATACAGATTTGCCCATTTTTCACCTAGGTTATTTTCCCTGGTGGATTATTGCGAATTTCCTGAATCTCTGGGTTAAACCTCACTCTCTTGGTTTGGGGTTTCTTTTTCTCTTGACTCTTCCTAATAATCAAATTCCTTTTCTCCGATGTAAGTGGATTTTCATAATTTGCCTTACGAACAAAGATTCCTTCCTCTAACTCGATGGGAGATTTGGAGGAAGAGGTTCCCTGTTCTTTAGGTGTACTATCTAATTTGTGGTAGATAGCAGAAATCTTATGTTTACCCATACTGTAATTTCAACAATTAATCAGTTAATAAGCATATATTCACAGAATGACAAATAAAATTTTCCTAATTGTAATAGGCTTATATCAATTAGAACAGTGAGCTTAATCAGTAAGCTTAAAACAGTGGCTCTGATACCACCTTTTCCTGTCACGGCCCCCGACCCGGTTTGACCCGTTTCAGGAGCCGCGGGACAGGAATCCCATGGTATTTAATTTAGGCGACAGCGGAAGTCTTTTTAAAACAGGATCTTTCAATAATTTAAACTGCTCGTTTCATAACTTAGTGATAAATTCCCGTATTTTACAATAATGTGATTTCCCAGGGAAATCTTTATTTTCAAAACATGTTCATTTTATTTATTTACATTGAGCCACTTTTCTAAGCTGAGAGTGCTCCACGGCACTTTTCCTTGCTCACATCAGATCACCTGAAACATGTTTGAAAAAGGTTTTGTCAGCGGGGAAATACTGAGTGAATCATTCAGTTTACTAAAACGACTCGTTTGTTATAATTTACAGTATTAAGGGGAATTACAATGTTTCTGATTTCAAACCAACTACCCACAGTACTTGTCACTCGACTACCCATTGGCTATCTCGTTGTCCAAATGGTGTCTGTGACTGTGGTCAGATCACCCCTTGGCTAACTCGTTGTCCAAGTGTGACGGGAAATAAGTAATGTATACAAAACCCCACATACCGGCTGTACTTTGGTGATTACATAGACTTAATCCCTGTAATTATAACCTTTGAAAATAACTTGGAGTTTTGTAAAACAGTTGATAAAAAGAGAATGACTCACATTGCAGATTTACGAGCAGAGTATAAGCTTTACTGATTTGCCTGTGATTAACCTAATTTAAATAAAATGCACACACACAAACGGGTTAGTAACTAATTCAGCAGTTACGTCAATTCACGAGATTAAACCCTCACAACTATTATCAAGTGCGATACTTAACAATCCAATGGATTCACAACGAATGACAGAGCATAGTCCGAATTCGAACAGCACTCAAACATTCAAGTCGAAATTACAATGAATAACAAAGTATAAGCTCAATTTGAGCAGCACTCGGACAATCGTTGGATAGTTATAATCGATCGGATGTTGAATCGTAATAGCGATCGAGTTATTACCCTGATTGCGGCAGCACCTCGTGATCGTGTGTGTGTTGGGGACTGTTTTGAGTATAATTCGACGCACAGACAGAATTCTTACGTCGTTTTCATTTCAGTGTTCAAGTCCCAATGTCTGCTATTTATAGTAATTTTTGGGTCTCCCTTACGGACCGTATGCCCGACCCCTTACGGTTCGTAAGCTAAGCAGTCTAATTCATAGGGTGCCTAGACTCGGGACTAGCCTTGGTGATTCAACAAATTAACCAATCAGAGCATAGCAACGTTTAAATTTAGATAATTATCAACTAGGGTTTGCCCCCCTCGAGTTTTAGGGGCCCTGATCCTGATTCCGATTATTCTGAAAATTCTAGGGCTAATGCAGAATTACTTGGGTGTCTCAATTAGGGTTTTCTTATTGACTAATTATTGTCCTAATTATTGATTTTAGTGGCAGTTGTTACATTTTGTGCACACACTAACCACTCTTACAAATAATCATATAAGACCGTTGAACCTGGAAAAAAACATTTGTATAACTCATATTCCTAAATATCAAACCAAAACAATATTTATACTTGATTATGTATCTTTTTGATTATGCATAATACTTTCAATAATGATAATACTTTCTACTAAGTTGTTGTGTTTGCTAGCTAATGTTTATGCATTGGGGCAAGTCAAGCTTTTTGAAACAATAGTAGCAATAGGTACCATAGCAGTGGCTAAGGTATATTAGACCATAGTTAACCTAAGTGCAACTAGGACATTTAAATGAGTTTTCTTCTCTCACTTGTTTTAATTTCATGATGCTTGGTAAATGCAAAATGCAAAATGCAAAATGCGAAAATATGAGACTTAAGTGATTATGAAACTAACTTCATCTGGTAACCACGGTAGGGTTGATTGATTAACTTGGAATGGGTAACTTAACAAACCGAGCAAACCAAGGTGAGTTCACTGCTCTTTTTCCAAGCATGCGTCTCGGGGAGGGACATCTGGTAATTGTTCCGGGGAGGAACGTCGGGTTATTGGGATGTTGGTTATTAGACTCATTTCTATCATTAAGTCCCATCATATACCGATTGGTTGCCAGGGAGGCAACGGGGTTATTAGTTGATAGCGCTATTAGGTTTGGCACCCTCACACCGTACCGGGGAGGACGGTCGTGAACTAATTACCTTGTCCACTTGACCAATGTGTGATAGAGCATTGGGGTTTGGGCAAATAATCTGGAGCCATCTGCGGTAATCGAGTTAATAACAACATCTAATCTCTGGAATGCTTTATACTCATATCGGGTAACTAAAACGTGTTAACAAACTTTGAACTCACCAGCGTCGTCTGACACACTTGTCTGCATGCTTGCAGGTCGTTAGATTCTTGGTTATGGACTTCCTATCTGGGAGTGCTGGAGTGGTCATGGGTCGAGACTCTTGGACACTTGTTTCGTTGGTTTTGAACACTTGTTTTGAAACAATTGATTGACAATTTACATTATGCTTCCGCTGAACGTTTACTTTGGTTTTAACTTATGACTTGGAATTATATTATGAAATGAATGGAATGTTTTGCTTAAATATTCATTATAGTTCAATGTGATTGGTGGCTTGGATCCTGGTATGTCACACGTCCCGCGGTGTTTCCGCATGTGGTATTTTGGGGGTGTGACACTATATTTGTTGGTGTTCTATCATAAAGTATAAAATACAGCACGAAAAATGTTATTTTGTACTAATGACGAGGACTTTCTGATCCGAAACAATGAGTATTCTGAATATGCACTAGCACATGGTTAAGAAAGAGTAATCTAAAATCAAAATGAAAGAAAAACGGCAAATAAATTGAACCTACTACTAGCATCTTTAGTATGGTCACATTCGGTAATTTTAACATCACCAACGTGGACTTGTTCATGTCCCTAACATACCATGGTATCAACTGCTTCAAGAAACCTTTTGTACATTCTCCGGGGTTTTAAGATTCATACTTCATGTACGTAGAGAAGAATACAAACATCAATTTAACATGAATTAAGAAGCGAAAATGGTATTATCGGTAACAACCGTACCGGTGGATTGTTCTGAATAATGATCGTTTAGTAGAGAGAATGCTTCTTGCCATCGCCATTTTGATTTCGCATGCCATGAACTGAAGCCCTTCCTGGTCATTGTCATTTTGTATATATTGTGCACACACTAACCACTCTTACAAATAATCATATAAGACCGTTGAACTTGGAAAAAACATTTGTATAACTCATATTCCTAAATATCAAACCAAAACAATATTTATACTTGATTATGTATCTTTTTGATTATGCATAATACTTTCAATAATGATAATACTTTCTACTAAGTTGTTGTGTTTGCTAGCTAATGTTTATGCATTGGGGCAAGTCAAGCTTTTTGAAACAATAGTAGCAATAGGTACCATAGCAGTGGCTAAGATATATTAGACCATAGTTAACCTAAGTACAACTAGGACATTTAAATGAGTTTTCTTCTCTCACTTGTTTTAATTTCATGATGCTTGATGTTTCATTCTATAATATCATATGTCTTCTTATTACTTTTTGTGCCCTGTGTCCCGAGATATATAGAAAGTTGACACGTATCAAATTTATAGGTTGAAGGACATGAGCTCATGACTTAATTAATTTCTCACCTACGCAAAAGAAAATGAATAATGATTTTGTTTTTTTAAGACTTGTGGGTAAGAATCTGTTTTTTCCAAAGTCATTCTACATTTATTTTAGGTTACTTATTTCCTTGGTAGAGAATCTGATGAAGAAGGAGAATCTATTGAGGTAGATCTTGTGGATGATGCTGGCTTTGAACTAGTAGATGTTTCTGAACAAGACAAGACTACTAATAGGTGTTCTTTTTCTTAAGGGTTTCTTTTACTTGTGTTTAGGTGTTCCATTGCAATTACTTAGTTCATCTCATGATACAATTGAATGCCATCCCGCTTTTTTAAATACAAACACATTTTCCATTAATGAGACAACCTTATATATGAGAATGTACCCAATGAGGGGAGAATGTACCCAATGAGGGGAGAATGTTTGGTGCGGGTGAAAGATGTAAGTAAACCTATATTTAACTATTTAAGACAACAATTATTAAGTGTAACACCTCACCCGTAAATTAAGTGATTGTGTACAATTGATTCATTTACAACAAAAGCAAACTGAACTCTCATTAAAACTAATAATTGTCCGAGTACAAAACATTATTTATTTACAAACTCTTAACACTAAAAACTCTTTGATCTTCTAAGCTCCACAATTGCCAAGTAGTTCCTTTAGCTGTCTTATTGATTACACGAAATACGTATACTCAAAACGGCGTCAGCTCTATGTTGGTGAGCTCATGTTATACAATTTACAAAATAATCACATTGACAGTTACGCTGACACTGACCCAGTAGTGTCACCACAGCCAGCCATCATGTAGGTAAGGGAATCCGTTATTGAGCACATGGTTACTCCATACCGAACCCCTGGCCCTATTTCAGCTTTTCGTAACGTATCCATTAAGCATACAAGGATCCTTTATACCCCACAGATATACGCATATTGCAACATTCTCATTTATTACCATTTGGACACGCGTATACTATCACAGTTTTATAAACAAACATGATAACTCACTTGTTTAAGAGTTGCTTAACAACTGCTAGTACAGTCGGGTAATATCTCAGGGTCCTTGCACTGTTACATAATTCTAGGTTAGGTAATGGTATACCTAAATAGTTATTAACATGGTTGGATATTGGTTAACGTTGTCTTCTTTAAGCATGATTGATCAGTTCATGCCTAACTAAGAATAGGCTACCCCACCCGCCCCTAACAATAACCCCAATACCTAAAATAGTACTACTACTAATAGTAATACTAAAAGAATAAGAGTTAAATGTCATTTTAGTCCCTGTGGTTTAGTCCCTTTTGCCAATTTAGTCCAAAGGTTTCATTTTCTCCAGTGGGTCCAAAAAGGTTTCACCGTTGCCATTTTAGTCCTCTTGGATAACTTCATCCATTTTTTCTGTTAACGAGAAGGGCAATTCGGTCATTATATATGTAATTTTGTGAACTAGAAGGGTAAATCGGCCATATAAAATGATCAAATTGCCTTTCTGGTTAACAGAAAAAATGGATGAAGTTAACCCAGTGGACTAAAATGATAATGGTGAAACCTTTTTAGACCTACAGAGGAAATATGAAACCTTTAGACTAAATTGGCAAAATGATCCAAAACACAGGGACTAAATGGCATTTAACTCAAAGAATAATAATTAAAGAGTTAATTACTGTTTTCGTCCCTGAGGTTTGTCAAAAATAACGGTTTCAGTCCATTAGTTTAAAAATTGCGATTTCAGTCCATTAGTTTCATTTTCGTAACCATTTCAGTCCACTAACTTAACTCCATCCATTTATTTTGTTAACTTTGAGTTAACTAACTAATTCAGGGACGGTTTGCGTCAGTTTTAGAAACACAGGGACTTAAGTGTAAACTCTAAAACATTAAAACAAAAAAAAATAGTAAATTCCAAAAAATCAAAAAAATTCCAAAAAACCAAACAAATTCCAAAAAATTCTAAAAAATAATAAAAATTCTAAAAAATCATAAAAATTCTAAAAAATTCTAAAAAATCCAAAAAATCCGTTTCGGCGCAAACTGTTTCGAACCCGAACCGTTTCGAGCTGAACCGTCCGTACCGTTTCGACCCGAACCGTTTCGAGCCGAACCGTTTCGACGCGAACCGTTTCGACCCGTACCGTTTCGAGCCGAACCGTTTCGACCCGTACCGTTTCGAAGCCGAACCGTTTCGAGCTGAACCATTTCGAACCGAACCGTTTCGACCCGTACCGTTTCGAAGCCGAACCGTTTCAAGCCGTACCGTTTCGAACCGAACCGTGCCGTTTCGAACCGAACCGTTTCGAGCTGAACCGTTTCGAACCGAACCGTGCCGTATCGAACCGAACCGTTTCGAGCTGAACCGTATCGAACCGTACCGTTTCGACCCGAACCGTTTCGAAGCCGTACCGTTTCGAAGCCGAACCGTTTCGGTTCGATACGGCACGGTTCGCGTCGAAACGGTACAGCTTGAAACGGTTCGGTTCGATACGGCACGGTTCGGTTCGAAACGGTTCAGCTCGAAACGGTTCGGTTCGAAACGTCACGGTTCAGTTCGAAACAGTACGGCTTGAAACGGTTCGGCTTCGAAACAGTTCGGTTCGAAACGGTTCAGCTCGAAACGGTTCGGCTTCGAAACGGTACGGGTCGAAACGGTTCGGCTCGAAACGGTACGGGTCGAAACGGTTCGCGTCGAAACGGTTCAGCTCGAAACGGTTCCGGTCGAAACGGTACGGACGGTTCAACTCGAAACGGTTCGGGTCGAAACGGTTCGCGTCGAAACGGTTCGGGTTCGAAACAGTTCGCGCCGAAACGGATTTTTTGTATTTTTTAGAATTTTTTAGAATTTTTATGATTTTTTAGAATTTTTATTATTTTTTAGAATTTTTTGGAATTTGTTTGGTTTTTTTGGAATTTTTTTGATTTTTTGGAATTTACTATTTTTTTTGTTTTAATGTTTTAGAGTTTACACTTAAGTCCCTGTGTTCTAAAACTGACGCAAACCGTCCCTGAATTAGTTAGTTAACTCAAAGTTAACAAAATAAATGGATGGAGTTAAGTTAGTGGACTGAAATGGTTACGAAAATGAAACTAATGGACTGAAATCGTAATTTTTAAACTAATGGACTGAAACCGTTATTTTTGACAAACCTCAGGGACGAAAACAGTAATTAACTCATAATTAAAACAGAACATCCCTTAAAACTATGTTGATGTAAATCTTCCTACTCGTGCTTCAGTCCGCTCCAAAAACGACTACTAACAACACCTAAAAGAGGTATTGTGTACTTGAGATTCTCTATACAAAGACGTTCCAGAAAAAAAAAAATAATGCTCTAAATAAATACTTAAGATTGTATATATACAAGAGAATGGACGATAAGTTTAGACATTTCATCGATGTGGGATGAAAGTGTCATGCTTGCTTGGGTGCTTGCTTCACTCGTACAAAGTTCTCAAGCTATAAATATTATTGTTATATTATTATAATTAATTCAGTTGGTTCACTTGTTTTTCTTTTATAACATTTTAAAATATTGCGTTTTATAAAAATTATAATTACGCCATTAGAATGAACTTATTTTTCTTTACGTTTTAATCTAATTTTCACTAAAAATAGAGTATATTTTATTATTATAATTATACGGTCTCTTATAATAAATACTCATCTAAATACTACATACTTTAAATAACCATTCTACTTGTTACTTACTCGTTGATCGATATATGAATATATAACATTTCAACGATATATGAACATATAACATTTATTTTGTCTCCATGTTACATTAGTTCTAGATTCTATTAAGCATTGTGTGCCTAATATCTTTTTGTTTTCCTAGCACGGAGCGTTCTCGTGGGCCAAAGGCTACACTTATCCACATTGATACATGGGCCACCATTGGTATTGTCTCTACACATGATTGTAGGCTTCCCTATCAGGCTCATCTTGAGCTTTGGGGTACCCATTATGCTGTTCAGATAACAACAAATATCATTTGTAATATAATAAGAGAGTCCAATCTACTAATTTCAAGTGCTAGGGTTGTTAAACAGATCGTGTTTACGGGTTGCCACAAAAACCTGAAAATATTTCACGAATACAAAGTCGACCTGAACCAAAATTCATGTCAGACATATGAACCCAAATACAAAACGAATATTCACTGGTTAACACGAGCACAACTAGGTTAACCTGAACTTTTTTTTCACATATTAATACTTGAAATTACATTTTACAACAAAAAAAAACATATCTACATAGAACATTTACATTTTAATTATAAAATATCATCTTAATATTTCTTTCTAAACTTAAATTTTGGCATAATATACCCAATTAATTTAGTTTATGACATTAAACACATAAAGTCAAACTGAATAGTAGTGGGTTTTGAATTTGAAGGGAATTGTTTTGTGTTTGCTAAATAAATAAAACCACGGGGAGGCATACTGCAATAAAGAAATGGTAGCATAGTCTTTTCACAAGATCTTGAAGTGTCAGAACACAGTTAACTGACGGGAGGGTGGCATAGTGTTATGTTTGGTAATCTTAGGGTGGCGCAAGACAAAATCTGGAACAGAGGGTGCCATTATACAATCTGAACCAAATCACATGGGGCAAATTGTAATTTACAGTTCTTAAATCGATTTTTTTAATACTTCTATATCCTTCAAAACAAGGACCAACTAACAAAGGCTTTAAGATACCCAAAAATTAAATGCAAAAGTACAACCCTAATGAGGGTAAATTAGTCTTTCAAACACTAACTATATTTATGTTGGGATTGAACCCTAACAGAGGAACAGATAATGTAAAGCCAAAACCGGATCCCATCAGTGGACTCCTAATAAGCAGCAGTTTACTCTAATCTCTCCCCTTGACAGTGGTTATCTAACAGCTGATAATCTAAAGTGCTGCTCAACTACAACAACTGATAAACCAAACTCTGATGATTACCTAACAACTGCTGAAGACAAACTCTGTTGCTCTATCTACTGCTGTTTCCTAAGTGCTGCTGAAGACTCAAGCACTGCCCTCTCAAAGACTGATCACCTTTGAAGAAAGCATTGAAGACTCAACAACTGTGCTAAGGCTACAACAGTGGAACGTGAAGCAGTAGTTTTCCTTATGTTTTGTATGTTAGTAAATATCAGATGTTACATAACAGTAGTTTGTATAGGACAGTATTTGTAGTTTGTTAGGTCGTTAGATGTCACTATCATGGTGACGTCAGCTGAAGTATATCAGTAGTTTGGTTTGCCTATAAGTATGACAGTACTCTGTACTGTTACACTTGATCGTTTTGAGTGAGTTCTTCTCCTCAATTCATCCTTTCATCTTGTGCAACCAACTCTGGTGTATCAGGCTGAGGGGGAGTTTAGATTGTAAGCTTTTACTGTAATCATTTGCTTTGTATTTCAATCATTTGACTCAATGAAAAGCAATTGTTTATCAATCTCTACTTTCCTTTGTTTGTGTTTACTTTGTTTGCAACTCATTTCCGCTGCACTTATTAGTTTTATGCAAACAAACACGAATCATGACAGCCTCAGATCCTAACAATTGGTATCAGAGCTTGGACAGTCAAATTCGATCTAACAATCAATTTGACATAACAGTTCAGCTCAAAATTCATTGATACTAAGGTTGGTTGCATTCAGTTGAAAAACAGAGTAATAAGCAAATCATGATCAAAATGGTTATTCAAAAACTCTGTAAATCAACCAAGATGTCATATGACACACAAATCTCACACAACAAATGTTTTCATACATATGTCACTCATAATTTTCAAATCTGAAAAAGATCTGATAAATTATGAGTTCGTTCGATGTTTTCAACATTGATTTCATTTGTTGTTCTGATGTTTGTGATGTTTTTAATAAACACTAAAGTATGTACCTCAGATCAGCAAAACTCGTGTTCATCTAAAACACCTGCATACTGCTGATACTGAAGAGAGGGAGAAAAACTTTAGTCAAAATCTCTCATGTGTTCAAAGGCAAGTTGAGTACCTTCAAAAGGACCAAATCAACTTCGTCTAACACATATTGAGAAAAATAAAATGTTAAAACAGTCCTAATCATAAGTAATGTGAGATCTGAACTAAAACATGCTCAAACATGGTCAGATGTCTTAAAACATTGCTTCAAAGTGATTATGGACAAAGCATGTTCAAAATATAATCTCCTAGTGAGTGGTTCTGAACATGTAAATAAACAGGGTAAAAAGGAAAAATGAACAAATCCCAAAGTGTAGCTATCTCAAAACTTTTGAAATCAAAAGAAGAGAGCATAAGCAGAAAACACTTTTGAGATTAAAGTTAGGTCATCAGTGGTCATCATGCAACTGTGTGCATTTATCAATACAGAAATTGTTCTGATAACAATGGCATATCCAGTGATGGTGCTTAAAAGAAATTCACAACCAATTGACAAGAAAATGACCCAAACAATGGTCAGAATAACTTGAGAATAACTTGATCATTTACTTGAAAAAGCTGTCAGATCCTTTTGATTTTCTCCAAAACATCCTTTAATTTTTCTAAGGTGTTTTCTTCTATAATAAAAACCAGATATATTTTATTCTTCTATGAAATATATTTTGTTCTTTTACTCTTTTTAATAGTAAAAGTTCATCTCTGGTCTGGATGTAATTACCTTGTTTTTGTGTGTAATTACTATCCCTAAAACTGGTCAAGAGGAAATGACATACATACCAAGGTCATGTTAAGCTCAAGTTAGGTTTCCACTGATCATAAATTGATTGCAAATTGACTTAGACTACTGAGATACTCATGTTCTAGTTCTAGTAATTAGACACAAAATGAGCAGCTCATGTAGAAATGTCTTCATCATCTGGGATGCTAAACCACTGTCTGAAAAATAGACAGATGGCAAAACCTTGAACAAAATTTCTGAGAATCACTGCTGACAATTTAATCTTGATATTATGCATCTAAAATGTGTATTGTTAAGAATAGCATTTCTGGTACTCAACAGATGATAGACAAGAGATTGTGCTTTTACAAGAACAAATCATTTTCTACATCTGAACAAACAGGTGCTAAAAGAATTTGTCAAAAGTCAAAACACCGCCGCACAAACAGTTGTTAAATATATGATCCTAATTGGTTTTTATCCACTGTTGTTCCTAAAATGCTGTTGTGCCATAACATCTGCTCTCTAAAGTCTGTCCACTCCTATAGTGTTAATCTCTGCTCTTCAAAAACACTGATGTTTAAAATCTTTGTTCCATCCACTGTTACACCCACCATTTCATTTTATTACCGTTGTAACTACTGATACTTGATCCATTAGTAGTTGTCAAAACAACTGTCCTCCATCATTTACCATTCCATCAGATGTTTGACACGTGGTCAGTTTTTAGCCTTCAGATCAAAATAACCGCTGCCACATCAGCAATCACTTTTTCCCTAAATAAAACCATGATTGAATCCAAACAGGGTTTTACTGTCGAATTGAATTCCAAAGGTTCTCTTCTCATAACAGTTTCCCTCTCATAACTCCAAAAACTTCTTCGATCTTCTTCATCCAAAATGACGAAACCAAAATCGAAATCAAAATCAAAACCATCTTCTTCCACCACAACAGCAGATGCCACTCAAATGGCTGCTGAAACACCGGAGATTCGCTACAAATCTCCACACAACTATGTAGGTATACTCACAAAACCTACCGATAACCACACCTTCGACTCCATCCTTGATCTTTTATCTGCTTCAGAGTACAAAACTTTGATAACAGCAGATGCTCCCATTTACCTTGACACCCAAAGAGAGTTCTGGAAAAACGCCACCCTTGAAAAACAAGGAGATACCCAGAGAGAGTTCTGGAAAAACGCCACCCTTGAAAAACAAGGAGATATCATTGCTGCCATCAACTCCTCGATACAGGGTAAGAAGGTAAATATTTCACCAAAATCCATCTCTGAAATCTTTAAACTCGATGATTTAAATGGAAAAACATCATTTTCAAAAGATGAGTTGAAAAAGGATTTCACAAACAGGGGCTATGCAGAAGAACCCAAAAAGGATACCCTACAAAAGGGCTACTTCCCTTCTGCACCCAAATTTTTATTCCACACACTGCTCATGTGTGTTTCAAATAAAACAACGTCCTTCAATGAGATACCAACGAAAATTCAATGTCTGGGATATGCAATTTTGAATGATAAAAATTTTAACTACTCCCAGGCAATATTTGATGATTTGGTAAAGAACGTTGATAATAAGGCTTTTCTGCTCTTTCCGAGATTTCTAAGCTATTATTTTGAACAAACATTTGTAGAGAAAGATGCAGAACTGCCCAAACAAGGTGTCTCATTCAAAATAAACTGTTTAACAATAGAAACTTTTTTAAGAATGATGGCACCTATAAAATTAAAAACAAAAGAGGCAGAGCAGGTTTTAGAAACTGCCACTGACCCTGTAGCAACCACTGCTGAGCCCACTGCTCCAGGTGATCAAAGTAGCACACCCACTGCTTTGAAACCAACACCTGCCACCAAAAAGACCAAAAGAAAACCATCCAGAAAACCCACCAAACCCAAAACAAAGGCAACTCTGGCAGATGAGATCCCAGAGCAACTGCCAGTGACAACACAAAAGTCACCGGAAACCACTGTTGCTACTTCCTCACAGCAGTCGGTAGAAAGATCTCAACCCCAGCCTCAAACTCCTCTTGCATCCTCACAAAAGGATCAAGTTGTAAGCACAGGGACACCACAATATGAAGCTCTAGGTCCACTCAGATCTATCTTCCACAGTCCTGATCCCAAGGACATGTCTCTTTCTACCCCCACACCCTCACCAATAATATTACCACAATCAATAATGCCCCTGTTGCATGCAGTTGATATGGCACAGACACAAACCAGTTCCTCTCAATCACCTATCACTGAGAGTATGCCTCCACAAGTGACTGGGTCCGATGTGCATACCTCTGCTATCCCAGCAACAGTTGAGGAGGTTACACCCCTTGAGTTACAAGTAACTCTTGGTGGTAGTTCAAGTGGAGCAGCAACTACAACTGATGGATCAACAGATCTTCAGTTGGACAGTTGTTTCATAACTAAGACTCCCTTGAAGGCAATTTCTTCCATGGCAACATCGGTAACCACCAGTGAGTTAAATATAACCACTGGTACCATCAAAGGTCTATCGGTTGCTGAAGAAAGAAGTCCCCAGTACCAAGAACAAGGGGCATCAATGGATGACTTTTGGGCAACAGCTCCTAAGTCACACATTGGTACAACCACCACTGGTGGGGATTCAGATGATCCTGTTAAATCAGGTGATGATTCAAGATACAACGAATTGACGGCCAGAGTTGAAAATCTAGAATCTTCAGTTGCCGAAATAAAAGATATGGTGCAGCAGCTGTTAGAAGCTCAAATAGCCCAATCTTCTGCTCCTCCTGCTCAAGCACCTGCTCCACAAGCATTTGCTGCAAATGAGCTTTGGAATATCTTCCAACCCATGCTTGAACAACAACAACAAATGGCTGCTAAAAAGCATGCTCTTCAAGTGCAAATGTTGACCAACATGGTTGAATCTCGGTTCAAAGATACTCAAGTTGATATCAAGGCTATAAAAGCCAGCATTCAACAGAATGCTCAAAGTGAGAAAGCTCCATCTGCCATTTTCTTCATGGATACACCCCTGGCAGATAATGCCAAAAAGGGGGAGAAAATCAGGTTGAAAAAGAAAGGTATAGAAGATGGGATGCACATTGAACCTGAGAAACCCAAATCCACAAAAACTTCAACAGCTGATACAACAGTAGTTACAAAAACTGCTGTCAGTAGCCAAACAGCTGCCATTACATCAACACACACACACCTCCAACACACACAACTACTGTTTCAACACACACCACTACAACTACTGCTCCACCACCATCATCATCTGTGTCTATAACACAAAAACCACCACTATCATCATCTACAATCATATCACTACCATTGCCTCCTGCCATAAAGCAGAAGACAGCAGATGTTATAACATCTGTTGTAATGACAACAGTGGTTGAAACACCAGTTGTTTCAACTACTGTTAGTCAGTCACGTTCACAAACCACTGATCCACCCAAAACATCATCAGCCTCCCCTCAAATAAAGAGGAGAAGGGTTTTCATTCCTGATGATGAGTCACCACCACCATCACATCCTCCATCCCCTGCTCAAAAGCAGAAGACATCTGCTGACACATCAGCAGTTGTAATGACAACAGCAGTTGAGACACCAGTTGTTTCAACAGTTGTTAGTCAACCATCCACCACTGCTCTATCCTTTCCTATATCTCAACCAAAGCTCTTTAGCAGAAAAAGAAAGCCAATCACTGCCGATGAAGGGATACATGATCCGAATGCTGAAAAGTATCCACTGGAGCTTGAAGCCATTAAAAATGAAATGAGGCAGTTTTATACAGAAACAGATCCATCAAAAAGAAAATTCTCCTCACTCATAGGCTATATAGCTCCAGAAGATATAAATGATTATCTCAAGATAAAGGCAAGGCAAGCTAAAGTTAAAGCCAAGGTTGACAGCGAGAAAGAAAAGCTAAGCGAAGAAGGCATTGCGAATAGACTGGAGTTCTACCTTGCAAAGGTTAAGCAGATGGAAGATTACGCACAAGAGCTAGACAAAGAAAAGGCTGATCAAAAGAAGAGATTGAGAGATCAACTTCTAGCCTTCATCATGAAAGAAAAGTTCTATGCTGCTGAAGAATCCCAGTTTAAAGAATGGCCATTAGTAGCTTTGAAGCATGAGGCTAAAAGGATCCAAAGAATCAAAATGATCCCTCAAAGAAGAAAACTGCTCCAAACTGGAGTAAGTACAAAAGACTCATTGCTGATCTCACTACTGAGTATAAAAGGAAGAAGAGGGAGTTGGTGGATGCTAAGATAGGCACTGCTGAAGCCATATCAAAATGGTCTAGGCAACAAACTGATGAAGCTTATGAAAGACTTGAGAAGAAGAGGATGAAAGCCTCTAACTCTACTAAAAGGTCTGACTACAAAAAGCTTCAAGAGCAAGTCAAACTTTTCGAAACACAGATCAGCACAGCAGAAGGTTTTGTCACAAAGCTGAGTAAAGAAAAGAAGGAAATGCTATCTGCTGGAGTAGATAAGAACAAAGAAGCTGAACAGATTGAAGAAGCTATGAAGAAAATAGCTTCAGATAAAGAAATATTGGCAAAACTACAAACCCTTGCTAAAAAGGTTAAAGTAGTAAGCCAAAAGTCATCAGCAGGCATCACAAACAGTGAGCTGATTGACAAAGAAGTTGAAGCAGATATAGCTGAAGCCAACAAGATCATTGAACAAGCATTCATACGAGTGTCTGAAGCTCATGATGCTGCTCTTCACTTCTTCAGGCCAATCACTTCAAGTTCATCAGATAATAAAGCTCTCCCAAGAAACCCATTGAGTTCAAAAATACTAAAGTGGGTGTCTGATCAAAAGACCCACGTATTGACTTTGCTCAGATTCAACGGTGAAGTGAAGCATATATCAAGGAATCAGGCACTAGGCCTAATTGCTGAAGATCTACAGGATCTCCTTGAGCTTACACTGTGCAGGGATGAGGATGATACAAGTTCCAAGGATTTTGAGAAAGAATTTAAAAGAAAAGCAATGGAACTTCTGATGAAAAATAAAGGTTCTGAATAAGGAAGTGTTTTGGCATTATCTGTTCCAGGGGGAGATTGTTGGGATTGACCCTAACAGAGGAACAGATAATGTAAAGCCAAAACCGGATCCCATCAGTGGACTCCTAATAAGCAGCAGTTTACTCTAATCTCTCCCCTTGACAGTGGTTATCTAACAGCTGATAATCTAAAGTGCTGCTCAACTACAACAACTGATAAACCAAACTCTGATGATTACCTAACAACTGCTGAAGACAAACTCTGTTGCTCTATCTACTGCTGTTTCCTAAGTGCTGCTGAAGACTCAAGCACTGCCCTCTCAAAACTGATCACCTTTGAAGAAAGCATTGAAGACTCAACAACTGTGCTAAGGCTACAACAGTGGAACGTGAAGCAGTAGTTTTCCTTATGTTTTGTATGTTAGTAAATATCAGATGTTACATAACAGTAGTTTGTATAGGACAATATTTGTAGTTTGTTAGGTCGTTAGATGTCACTATCATGGTGACGTCAGCTGAAGTATATCAGTAGTTTGGTTTGCCTATAAGTATGACAGTACTCTGTACTGTTACACTTGATCGTTTTGAGTGAGTTCTTCTCCTCAATTCATCCTTTCATCTTGTGCAACCAACTCTGGTGTATCAGGCTGAGGGGGAGTTTAGATTGTAAGCTTTTACTGTAATCATTTGCTTTGTATTTCAATCATTTGACTCAATGAAAAGCAATTGTTTATCAATCTCTACTTTCCTTTGTTTGTGTTTACTTTGTTTGCAACTCATTTCCGCTGCACTTATTAGTTTTATGCAAACAAACACGAATCATGACAGCCTCAGATCCTAATAATTTAAATCCTTCGTCTTTTTTACACTTTATTCTCCTGTCTAACTAAATTCTGATTAATTAATTATTAGTTACACTTTATCCCTTTTAAAAACCTAATTACACACACGGTTTTAAACGGCTATAACGTTTTTCGTACATTTATAATTTTTAATAAAAAATACACCATAAAATGAGTATTTTATTCTCTTTAATTTAAGTATAATATTGTTATAGTTTTTTAAGTAAAAAATTGATATATCTATGGATGAGTAATAATTGGATTGTTAACCGAAACCGAACGAAAACAAACAAAATCGAGCTAAAATCAACCAAAACTGTTTTAACAGATAACAGATTAACCGAAAGCTGAATTTACCAAAATAAAACTTGTTTTTTGTACCCTCATTTAACCAATATTAATCTAATCAAACCGAACTATTCATATTTTCATATATTTCTAGCTTTTATAGCTTGAGTTCATGTATTTTACATTTTATACCTTCATTTCATGTATATATACTTTCATTTCAACTATTTTTAAGCAAAAGTTTTAGCTCAAATTTGTTTTGACTATTAACCGAAATTAAACGACCTGAACCAATAATCGTTAATCTAACCAAATAAACTGATTTGATTAACCGAAAATCAATTGGTTAATAAAATAGACTAACTGATATCTTCAATTTTGACTTTCGTTGAGAATAATACTCGAACCAACCGAACTATACACAACCTAACAATGTCTATATTTCCCGTTGTATCGCTCGCACCAGCACACTTCTAGTAATAATATATGGATATATACCTATTCAAATGTTTAAAAAAAACTGGGTAAAAGGAGTTTTTGTTACAAAAATGTGTCACCGAGATTAGTATTTGATTGGTGTATCACTATACCTCTATAAATATAAATGATACTTGTAATATATGTTTTTATCATATTTGCAAATGATTGATCAATTCCAAAGCATAGGATTTCGTTTAAGTGTTTTTTTATTATGTGTCTGTTTGTATATAAAAAAAAGAATGTAGATTCAGTCTAATGTTTGTTTTTCAACTGTTATTGGAAAATCAAACCCTTGATCGAACAAATAAACTTATGGTATAAATGGACTCGTTCGCCTCTTTTATTTATTTATAAGTAAATTACAAACTCGTCCTTTATGTGTGTATGTTATTGCAAATCATGTCATTTGTCTTCAATAATTACATTAATCATACCTAATGTTGACAAATCCTAACATGATATATCTTTTACCCCAAACCAAGTTAAAATTCTCAGTTAAGTTTAGTCACGTGGGGCGCACGTGAGGGCATTTATGTCCTTTCACCTACCATATCTTTGTCCCCCATTTAAAACCACTAATAACCCTAATCGCAATATCTAATCCGGGGGTGTTTGGGATTCCCTTTTAACTTCTCCTTCTCAAGATCCAGAAGTAAGAAATCCAGACTTCTCAAAAACTCCTTTTTGAAGACAAAATTAACTCTGAAAGTCCTTATTTTCATTATGTTTGGGATTCCTTTTGCTTCAGAAGAACTTCTCAGATGATGTTTGGGGTTCCTTCTCTTCTCAGAAGTCCTTTTTGCTCTAAAAAGTCACTTTTAATAGGAATCCCAAACACCCCCTCTGTCATCTTAAACTCTGCTTCTTCTTCAATAATCCTTGAACAACATTCTGCGATAACAAGTTTAATCCTGCAGATCTTAAACTCAGATTAGAAACAACATGAATAACAACAACATCCCAAAATCAGAAGTAATTATGTGCATCAAAAACTGTTTTTTTTCAGTCAACAATAAACAGCAATCAGTTAATTGCCAAACGATCAACAACAAATCTGAAATCGATAACCTGCAACTATAAATCTGATTCAAATCTGACTTTATACCACAATTATTCAATCAAACAAGAACTATAAAATAACACCTTTGAATCAAATTCAGATCTGTAACTGTGATGCACGTTTGAAAAATTGTTAATACGAGTGTATAGCGATTTGAAAACGGATAATTTTGTTTTTCATAATCAGTTGATTCACTTCCCACAAATCAATTGAACAATCAGCGTATTAATTCTAGAAAAGAAACACAGATCCAAATTTTACAAAATATTTCAAACAGTGAGAATGAAACCCTAGATGACATAAACTAACAGCAAAATACCTTCATATTGAATCGTAACTCGTGGCTCGATAATCAGTGGCGATTTGTTATTGTTTTTTTTTTTCAATTCAAATATAAAAGGATAAATGATATGTTTCAAATATGTAATGTGTTCAATGCATAGTTTCTATCTTATCAAGGTTGAAAATTCATCAAATCAATCCGAAACTCATCAAGATTTTGAGATGTTGTTGTTATTCATGTTGTTTCTAATCTCAGTTTAAGATTTGCAGGATTAAAACTTGTTTTTGCAGAATGTTGTTCAGGGGAATGAATGAGGGGCAATTAGGGTTATTGGGGGTTTTAAATGGGGGAGAAATAGATGGTAGGTGAAAGGACGTTAATGCCCTCACGTGGGCTCTACGTGACTAAACTTAACTGAGAATTTTAACTTGGTTTGGGGTAAAGGATATACCATGTTAGGATTTGTCAACATCAGGTATGATTAATGTAATTATTGAAGACAAAGGACATGATTTGCAACAACATACATACATAAAGACGAGTTTTGTAATTTATTCTTTATTTATTTATCAATGAAAGAACACTAATTACAATAATCTGAACCCACTATTTATACTAAACTAATTGTAATCCTAAACCAACTAGAACTTTATTTAAACAATAAAATAAATTAATTAGTTCAATGTATCTATTAAACCCACAATTATCTTGAAAGGAGTTAATAAAGAATTCACCAAAAATTATCTATAACTTGTCTTTATTCTTATCTCCTTAATTCAAGATTAAGTCTTCAACTATACATTTGAATTTTTAACTTTAACCCATGAAAGTTACTAATTCTGCATTTACCGGTATGGCATTTCGACGTTTTATTTTTACATACGCCTCAATATAAATCTTAATTAAAACATGTTTGACATTAACCATTACCAATATTCATTTTATGTGTATCAATTGTGGTATCGTAACGAACTAAACCGATACCGATCGAGTTTCCGCACGCATATCACGGAGTAATTTCACTAGTAGTATTGACAAATGTGTCATAAAAACAAATTATAAATCTTTTTAACAAATTATGGTTTCAACGTTTCCTTTTCATATTTTTAGCAACAAAAAACTATTTGAACCGATTCTTGGCTAAAGGGTGTGTGGGTCATGGTTGGGACATGATTTCTTACACAGGAAAAATGAATGAAAGCTATATCACCCCCTTCCCTAATCCACTATGGTTTGCATGGATTAAACCATGATAATCATGATCCTCATTTACATTTTTCAACTAATCATTTTCTTTTTCTTTAGACAAAAATAAATTAAAATAAATAAGTGGATAGTGGTTTGGGTCATGACCACACCCTTAAAGTAGTGGTTTTGGATTGTGGATTGTGGATTAGAGGTGAGTGACATGACACTGACGTAAAGGGTCATGGTGATTATGAGAGTCATGACCACACCTTATAGCCTTACAGTTGCTTACAAAGATTCATGTGAACCGTTTCTTATAGTGACTTACAATCATTTAATAAGTACCAATAAAGCAACAAGCTAAGTTCAAATTATTTTAAAAGACAAAAATATAATCATCCTAAAGATTTTTTTTATCTTGAAAGTTAAAATAAGTTATTGACCACTTTCATAAAAGAAAAAAAAAACTAACAAGGTCGCATGGGGCTTTATTCTGCCACATCAACTAGACACCACATTAGCAGATAGCAGAGTGCTTTATTCTTCATGTCAATAATATTTTATGACATGGAATAAAGCTCCCTCAATCATTACTTAATCATTTATTTTTGTTTATTTTATATGTAGAACATTTAAACTAATAAATTTAAAAAAACACATAACATTTTAATTAAAAAAAATTACATTGGAAAAAAAACATCACATTTAAAAATAGACATAACATTTTAAAACAAAAGGAACTTGTACTTGTTGAGATATTTTGCTCGAATAGTTTCTTTCTCAAGTTTCATGATCATACGGTCCTCCTCGAATAGATGAGAAGTGATGGTTTTGGAGGAACTTTATGTCGGCTGCCCTTTGCCTATTCATTGCCAATTGGATCTCTTGTTCCTTTAGCGAGAGAATTCGATCAAGTTTTTCATCTAATTTGGAGAAGTCGATTCGCCTTTCCTTGCTCTTGCAGCAGCTGCCTTGCTTTTGTCTCTACATAGTGGGCATTACAATTCTTGTGGTTTCTCAAAGTCTAGCTCGTTGTTAAAGTCGTTTAGGTCTAAAAAAGAATGGGCATCTAATCCACCAGCGGATGAGCGCGACTCATGTGTGTTAGGTGTGTCTGAAGTGGTCTTGGAACACTTTAATGATTAACCAAGTTTAATTGCTGGCACAAGATACGACTTTGGAGAAATTTTAAGCACCTTCTAAGCTTTTACCATGGTAAATGGGCAACCGTATGTTGCTCTAAACTCATCGTGAGTGATCGACATGACGTCTGCGTCGCTTGAAACGCTAGTTCTGTTTCGATTGTTTATAAGACGGTTCACAATGTTGTTAAAGTTGATGCATTTCGTTCTCACTAATGACCACTCGCCCGCGAACGAATCATTTATACGATACGGTTCGCGCTTCATAGCGGCAAAAAAAATTCTACGAATATGCCCAAAATAAAAACTGGTGCGTCTTGGTCATTGCCTATTATTAAAAAAACGTATTTTAAAAAATAAAGATATTTAAAGTATAGAACTTTAAACACTTTAAATATTATTAAATAAAAAAATAAACAATTTTTATAAATATGCCAACAATGAGGTCTTCGGATATGTCGACCTACGCTCGTGCCAACGCTAACTCCTCTTTGCTCGTCCACTTTTCGTGTGTCTTTGGAGCTTGTGGCTCTTCTGGTTGCTTTATATGATGTTTACGCAAGGATGACTTTTGGTGGGTATCGAGTTGGGTTTCGTTAACGGGTAGGGTTTTTGAGGTACAGCTTGGGTTTCGGGTGGAGACATCAGAGATATAGGAGACAAAAGTTGAGACATGTATTGACCAAATGGTGGAAACATGTAATAACCGAGCATTTGAATGGGTGGGGGTGTTTGTCGAGGTTGTGAGGATTGCATGTCCCATCTTGGTGAATTTTCGGTCAGCAGTGGTCAGTATTCACCTTAGCCGGTATTCGTGTTGACGATCCATGAGTTTTCTTGAGTGCTTGTGTAACGCGAGTGGTTCGGATCAACACACGTTTGGATCATTGTTGAATGAAAACATGATGTAAGTGAGTTGTGAGAGATGATATTTGTGTGAAATTAGACGGTGAGAGTGGTGTGTTGTGTGTAAAAACATGGGTGAGTTTGTATATATATAAAGTTAAATTTAATTCTGTAAAATATTTTTTTTAAATAATGTCTTTGTCAAGCGGTCAAAAAAAGCATGGGCCACCAAATAGAGTTGTCGTCGTCCACTATTGCAACCACGAGCCTTCAATCACGCCCCTAACAGCGCTCTGGAAATGGTTAGGGGCGGGGGCTATTGATAAAAAAATGCTGAGGTGGATGGGCTTTGGCGCGCCATAGTTTCCATCTTAATATATAACACATCACATGTTTACCATTTGTTACTAATATATATTAGGGAGGTTCGGCTAAAAAGTTTAAATTACTAAAAAGGTGTAAAAAGTTATAAAATACTTAATTCCAGCCATAAAACACACCTAAAACCTACAAATAACAGAGTGAAAACAACTAAAACACCATATTCAAATCATAATAGTCCATAAAAACTTCAAACACACAATCGTAAAACTATGAATATAAAACACAACATGCTAATCAACATAAAACACAATAATGTTTGTCATTCGATAATCAGAGCCTTATCATCCAAAACATAAAATACAACCCACATATATGATGTTTTAGTAATTTTTATTTTGTTATTTGTGGGTTTTGGATATGTTTTAGGGTTGATATTTTGGTGTTTTGTGACTTTTTACACTTTTTAGGAAATTTAGACTTTGTAGCCAACTCCTAGCCTTATATATATATATATATACTAGTAGGGTGCCCGCGCGATGCGGCGGGGGGCGACACTTTGCATTACAGCACTCGTTTATGGTAGTGAAGTCGTATGCATAATACTTTTTTGTACAGGAATGATGTATGTAAAATGCACTTCTCTTGTTAATTCATTTCATATCCGTTGCATTGTTTCCACATGGTATTTGTTCTTTGTATTGGCCATCCGTAAATGAACATTCGAGAAACAAAATGAGGGATTTTTTAAGTTAAGAGTTTTTATTTCTTTTTCTTTTTTTGGGTACTTACAATGAAGTTTTGTCTAGTTCTCCGTCTTATGAGACCATGATTGTCCGGTTGAATAAAAAGGTAAGAGCGGATGTTTCAGTTATTAGCGGGACGATCTCTAACAAGTTGCATGAATAGCACAAATAGAACGAATGGAACTTCTGCTATATCGTTTATATATAAAAATATATTAGTTTTTAACAATAATACACTTTTTTGTAATCATATTTCACACCAACCTAATTTTGTTAAAAGTTGGTAGAGATTAATAATGAAATAAATGGAAAAAGAAGAAACATGTTTGACCTCTAAACACATTAACTCTAAAAGCTTTATATTTATTATGAATCTATACAATACCTAGTGTCTTAAGAATCACAAGGCGCTACCCAATATTTGATCAAAGAATACATGACACCAAAGTAGAAATTTTAGACCATCAAAGACTGCAACATGTCTTTGTTTTTTGGTCTCATATTTCTGATGGTTTGAATACCCATGGCCAATATCTCAAGGTTTTTACGGGGTGGTCTCCAAATAAAGTATTAAAGACTTTATTTTGCAGCTAATTCCTTCTTCACAAGCTTGTCAACAAAATCAAAAAGGCTTTCATGCACTAATACGAATTCTCTTAAACATATGAAAACAATGTACACTTGGACAAAATCCGACATATTTAACATGTTTCGTTTTTGGTTGTTTTCTTCATAGAACTCTTAAGAGAACAAACATGACCTGCATCGACCAGTTCATAAGTAAATGGGCCAAAATTCTCCATATACCCCACATATCAAACCTTTTTTAGCAGGGAGAGCCATCACTCCATACAAGCTATCAAAAGGAAAAATGAATCTAACTTGTTTATGCATGAGAAAATTGTCAAAGCAGATGTACCTAAAACAAACATAAAATCAAGGTAAGTATATAGTTAAAAGAGAGTTAGGTATCAATACACAGCATTATTATGCTAAATTCCCAAGATTTTTTAGCAGCCCATTAAATAACCCAAATACCCAACTCAATTCTTTAAACCCGAACACCGAATAAACCAAGCTTATTTGGGTCGGTGTTCGGTTACATTTTCCAACCCAACTAACCCAACCAGACTAACACCTCTAGCATCAAGCCAATAAAATTTTAATGTATAACTCATATAAAAGAATGAAAATCACCTAAGCAAGGTCTTGGTTGCCAATATTGGAAACAAAGTTCTTGAACTTGCGGTGTGTTCATATGCAAATTTTAGAAACAATGTCTTTACAATGAGCTTTTAACCACCAAAATCACACACCCCAATACATGATTTGTGGCAAAAAGGTTAAAACCTATTTTCAAAGTATTCAAATGTGACAGAACTATCATTTCCTAGTATTTCTAATGTATTGTCCAATTTAAAATACAGCCTGCTAATTTTATATCGCCTATAATTTTATTATTTGTGAACAATATCTTATCCCAAAAAAACATATTCTCTTTCATGTTTGTTTCTTCAACAACAAGAACACTTGGTTTTAAAAAGCGCGCCTTAGGCGCGCTTCCCTGGGGCTTTTTCGCTCAACGCCTAGAGTAATTACAAGAAGCGCTAAAAAGGCGCACCCTTTGGGATTTTTCTGGGCTTTTCTAGCCTGAGGCGCGTGCCTCTCGTACCCAAGGCATTTTTATGCATCTAACTGTTGTAACTTTTGTTTTTTGGCTTGTACATGCAGCTAAAATCATACAAAAAATCTACTTATAGCTACATTTTGGGTATAGAAAGTTAAAAACCTATGGGATATAAAAATATACATAATTAGCTAGCGCCTCTGGTACGAAAAGCCCATCGCTTTTACTCTTCGCACCTCGGTTTTAGACCTCGTCGCGCCTTTCATTTTTAAAACCAAACAAGAACATGAGATTGTGTTAGCAACAAGTCAACTAAAACATAAAAGGAAAAAAGATATTAAAAGGACCTTATATAAAAAATCAAAATACTAAAAAAAATAAACGAACCTCAGTTGCAGCACCCTCGTCATCTTTGTACCCCAACTTTTCCAAAACATCATGTAGAAATGTTAAATCCATTCTCTCTCCGGGAGCCGTTAGAGGCATGGTGGACCCTTGTGGGATACCCATATTAATACATGATCGATGGCACCTGCATATGCATATGAAAACTTGTAAACAAATTTGAGGGGGGTGTTAGGATGTAGGTTCTAAACTAATTATGTAATGTTGAATATTTAGAATAAGATAATCAACTGCAATAAGAAAAGAAAATTTATACATGAAATCTATTTTATATGATCTAGATATGATAAAGTATATATTACCTTGTTTTTTTAGAGGAATCAAAGCGGAAACCAATGATATTGGATTTGGGCACTCCCACGTGGCTGATATTGTAAACATCTTGAAGCTAACTGTATTAATTTTGTTCCATCATCAGTAGAGAATTGACCTTCTAAGCAAAAATCAGTAAGCATTTAAAGATTTCTGTTTCTTATTAGATCAAGGGCCTAATATTATTTCATGTTTCAAACGGTCAGTATAATTTTTTTTTCAAACTGTGGCACCAATGGTGACCAATAAATTAAAGAACGAACACAACCGTTGATTGGGAAAATAGATGAAACTGGGTATTTAAACGATCTCAAAAATGGTGACAACAAATAGAAATAAGGGAGTACAAGTGTACAACGTTACCTTGAGTCGTAGAGCCATCGGTCTCTTCGCGGTTGTGTGTGGGATTGATCTTGAATAGAACTAAGAGATTAACAAGTGAGGTGACGTGAGAGATGTCATGGGGTTTGATTTGGCTTTCAGTGAGTTTAAATCACGAAATCATCGAATGGGAATAAGTTAGGAAGGTCCGAGAATACGTCCGGTGATTTCTCCTTGCATGGTGGGACGATGAAACCAATTTCGTAACGTCGTAACGAACAAAAAGGGAACCTAATTTCAAATTTAGTATCTGGTTTTTTAAATTGATCTTCTCTCACAATACGTTATTAAATATTATTATGTACTGATTATTTTGTCAATATTATTTATGCGAGGATGAAATTTGTTTTTTTTGGAAGGTGACTTTCTATTTACTGGACCTATTGGTCACCGGGTTCATGTCGAAGACATTCCCCCGTCAGCCCCGCACTCTCGGACGCGATGTTCGATCGGGCCCCGGCCGCCGCGCAAGCTGACTTCCGCCCGGAAACCATACTGTCCCCACACGAGAGACTCGCTAGGGTAACAGCTGGGTAAAACCGGGTTGCCCTCAAGACCGCACCATGCCTCGGTAGACATCATTGAGACGTCCACCCCTAAGACCACAGTGGGAGTCGAACAGGTGACCTCCTAAAGGAGGAGCCGGCCAACATAACCCAAGTGGGGATACCACTGGGGCACGGGGAAGGGATGAGGATGAAATTTGTTAAAAGTGTTTTTTTTTTCTAATAACTGGAAATTCAAATAAGTTTGCAAGCATTAAATATTTTGTTACATTACGTTCGTGATTACCTCTTTAATGTTTAGCTACTATACTTTCGTGATTACCTTTTTAAGAAAATTGATGGATTTTGAAACTAAGTTGCTTGCATTGAATTTTTTTAAAACTATATTTTGCTTTTAATTCCTATCTCCATAGGGTTTGAAATGTGAGATGATTGATTAAACTTTGTATTTACTCAAACTTTATCTATCCTGCTAATCACTTTTGTGTCAATATTGACTAAGACAAATATCGAACGTCAACAAAAATGAGATGGGCGTCACATGACATTCGAATGTTCTTAACATCATACTTTCAAAGATATGACACGAATACATAAAAATAATTATAACTTTCTAGGAGAGAGGGAAAATGTAACTCCTAACTAATTATCCATAAGTTTGTTAAAATTCAGGGATTTAAGTGTAATAAGTTTAGGGGCTAAAAAATAAATAGTGTCTAAAAGACCAAATTACCCTCATTTTAGGGGTCTTTCTATAAATAAAGGTGGTGAAAATTTCTTATTTTTTGGGTATCTTAAAATACCCCTCACTCATGCATTATAATATAGTATATATATATATATATATATATATATATGGAGCCGCTAAAATGAAAACCACCCCCAGTTGTAAGAACCGTGAGAACCACTCTCCACCAATCATATTCTGCCAACAAAAGGGTAATTTGGTCATTTACCCCAATTGTCAAATCCTACCTCTCTCCTCTAGCTTTCTTTTAAAGCTTTTTCTCTTCTCTGTCTTTCTTTTATAGTTGCAGACTATTTCTTTCTTTTAAAATAGCATCTTTCATCATCTCTCTCTTGAAATTTCACCACCATCTCTCCATTTTTTGTGAGAAATTTCCTGTTTAATGGATAAAAACCTAAATCAAAACTCAAACCAACCACCACACCCATCTCCCTTGTCTCTCTGCCGGCGACTAAATCAAAACTCCGGCAATGGCTTCCGCCGCAACACCCGCCGCTTTCTCTCTCCTCCCCACCACAACCACCCGCACCACTACCCTCCACCTCTCATCGCCGGAAACAGGATCCGGCCCGCCTAGAGGGGAACCCACTTCACCAACGGGATACGCAGATGGGTGAAGGGATCAAGTCGTTTTGTTCAACTAGATCCGAGACCCGGCCCGTTTTGTGCAGTGGTTGATGTCATGATGAGCTCCTGCAAGGAGTTTTTTTATGAATTACTAGATTCCGGTGGTGCCGGATTTGTGTTTTTCGACGGTTTTCGGAGGCGGTGGTGGCGATGAAAGATGGTTGAAGGGGGTGGGTGAAGGGATGGTTGTTTGTGGTGGGTTAGGGGCGCTGGTGTGTCAAAGGTTGTGGTTGCGGTGAATGGTGGGTAGAGGTTCAGCTTTGGTGACTTTGAAGAAATGGCTTCCATTAATGGAGGTTGTGAAGGTTCTTTTGTTTATTGATTGATTTGCAGCACATAGTTTCTTTTGTTTTTGTTTAATCTTGTTTGAGTTCTGGATCTTGTGTGGCTTCCAGTTTGTTGGGCGGGGATTGTCTGTGTTTTTTGAGGGGGGACGTTTTGCTATGTTGTTTGTGTTCTTTGAATCTGTGGGTTTTGATACGATCGATTGGGTGGCGATGATGCAAAAAAAAATGTAGATTTTGATGACGATGGCGCGGCAAGGACGACGGTGGTTAGGTTTTTTGAACCTGCAACCCCACTTTTGCAGCCTTTTGATTATTGGATAATCTGAGCCAAACCCCGTTTTTTTTTCAGTATACGCTTTGTTTTGATGTTGTTAGTTTTTTATTTCCCCCCCCCCTAGTTGACGATGATAACAATATATCTGAGACACCTCCCGAGTTTGCGATTTCTGGGTGCGTTCGTGTTTGCGTAAAAAAGTTTTTGTAAATAAAAGTTAAACCGTAAAGTTTTAAAGTAAACCGTAAATTTTTAACGTAAAACGTAAAAAGTTTTACGTAAAACGTAAAACATAAAAATTTTAACGTAAAACGTAAAAAGTTTTACGTAAAACATAAAATGTAAAAAGTTTTACGTAAAACGTAAATTTTTTTACGTAAAACGTAAAAAGTTTAATGTAAAACTTAAAACGTAAAAAGTTTAAAACGTTTAACGTAAAACGTAAAAAGTTTAAAACGTTTAACGTAAAACGTAAAAAGTGTACAAAAAGGGCGCATTAAAAAAAGTGAAAAAAAAACGGCGCGTTAAAACGACGTGTAAAAAAGCGTGTAAAAAACGGCGCGTTAAAAAAATGACGCTTGAAAAAGCCCGACGTAAAAAACGAGGCGTTAAAAAGACGACGCTTGAAAAAGCCCGGCGTAAAAACGACGCGTTAAAAAAACGACGCTTGGAAAAGCCCGACGTGCAAAAACCGGCGCGCAAAAAATTTTGTCTTGTTAAAAAATTTTGAATTTAAATTTGTTTTTTTTAAAATAAAAAGTAATATAATAAAACAAAATAGTAATAAAAAAATAATAAAGACAAAACGACAAAATAGAGTAATTTTACTAAACTACCCTTTTGGATTAAAATATTAAAGACAAAATAAAACAAAATGTATTTAATATTAATTTTAGTTACTTTTAATCTCATCCATCCATATTTTTAATCTAATGGTTAGGAACTAGTTCTCGCGGTTCTTACAATTGGAGGTGGTTTTAATTTTAGCGGTCCCATATATATATATATATATATATATATATATATATATATATATAGACACACACACACACACACACACATATATATATATATATATATATATATAGGGTGGGAGTTGGCTACAAAGTCCATTTTTCCTACAAAGTGTACAAAGTCATAAAATACCACAATTTCAGCCATAAAACACACTCAAAACCCACAAATAACAAAGTGGAGATTACTAAAACGCCATATTTGTGGGTTTTGTGTTGTGTTTTGGATGATAAAGCTTTGATTTTCGAATAACTAACATTAATGTGTTTTATGTTGATTATCATGTTGTGTTTTATATTCATAGTTCTACGATGGTGTGTTTGAAGTTTTTATGGACTGTTAGGGTTTGGATATTGTGTTTTAGTGATCTTTATTCTGTTATTTATGGGTTTTGAGTGTGTTTTATGGCTGAAATTGTGGCGTTTTATGACTTTGTACACTTTGTAGGAAAAATGGACTTTGTAGCCGAATCCCACCCTATTATTTATGACTTTGTACGTTAGAAAGTGTGAGAACGGTGAGAACGCTTATCGATCGTCCGATCAAAAAAATCTATGGACTAGATTGGCCCGATGGCGTTTTCGTAAATAACATCAATTTTATTACGTGGACGCGCTTCATTAAGGGTAAAAGGGTCTTTTGACTTCTCCACACAAAACGCCATCTCATGAAATAAAACGCCAAAAACAAAAATCCCAGTAAAAACACCATAATATATAAAACGCCAAACTTAATTAGAGTAAAATCCCGCCTAAAAACCGCCAAAAAATCCTATATATATAACATCACAGACCTTCAATTAAAAACACACACAAAAACCCAAACGCCATATTTCATATATCCCATTAGCCTTATAAACGCTAAAAAACCCAAACATCAAATACCTTGTAACCCAAAGCGTTTTTTTGAAATTCAGTTTGGTTGTCTGTAAGATTTCGCTAAATGAAATGGACAAAATCCTTAAGTGAGGATGTTGTCCATTTCATTTAGCAAAATCTTATTGACTAATCCTCAACTTCCATCCAATTTATAATGCCAAAACATACAAAAACATTATTGAGCTTTGTTGTCAATAATGTTTAGCTGTATGGGGTGGACAACATTGTCAGTTATCTTTCTTAACAGAGGATTAACAATGTTGTCCATCTCATACAGCAAAACATTATTGATTTTAGCATAAAGGTGCTTTTATTTCGTGGCGTTCTATTAATCGGTAAAACGCCAAAAAAGTTAAAAAAACAAACATCGTTCATTGTGAAATTCAAGATTGTTGGCTGAAAAGGTCTAAACTCAATAACATTTTGCTGCATGAGATGGACAAATCTTGAATAAAAAGATGCTGATGTCAGACTGTGTGCTTCCAAACAGCGACACATAAAACTACTTAAAAAAAAAAAAATGAATCATACGAAAGTCGAACCAGCCAGCCAACATGATTCAAAAAAGAAGAAAGAGACTGCTGACAGTGAAGATTTGGAAGATCAATTGTTTATGTATTTTTATTTATTTTCCTTTTCAGTTGATTGGTATATAATAAAAACGCCATATATAATAAAACGCCAAAACAACCAAAATGCTTGTTTAAACGATATCATCCCGTTAAACACCACCAAAAAACTCCCAAACTATAATAAAATTACTTTGAAATAGTATTATAAAAAACCCAAAAAAAGAAAAAAGAAAAAATAAAAAAGAAAAGGCAAACTTCAAAATGTAACTAGAAACAAAAAATACAAATCAGTAATACTGAAGATAGGGAAAATTTATTATATTAGAATCTAAAACGTCAAACTTGAAAGATGGGACGTGTTACAGACTTCAGAGATAAAGCTTATCATAAACAATAATTACAAAGAGTAACTGAAAAAGACGAATACTTTATTATAACAATGCACCGCCTAACTTAGGCGCCAAAAAGACATCCTATAAAATGATACGTCTCAGCAACTTCCATTTGATCAAAAAAAAAAAAAACAAACAAACAAACAAATGACAAATACTACTAAATACCACTCACTGAAAAACGCCAAAAAATATCAAAGATGGCTAATATGCTTTCTTGGATATTCCTTATTATCAGAAGGGAGTAACTCAGAAAGATTTTGCTGCATGAAATGGATAAAAAAATCAAGAAAAAGATACTGATGCCAGTCATATGGCATTTTGTATTTTTTGTTCTTGAAGAAAGTTTGGATGACGAGAAGAGATCAATGACAATGAAGAGTGGGTTGATTATAAAGATGAAGATCAAGACAAAGAAAAAGCGAAAAACCCACTCACAAGACATAGATCTATGCCGCCAAACATTCACAAAAAAGCCATATCAACAGACGAGCAGGCAAAAAAATCAAACCAATGGGTTTGTTAAGTTTTACATAAAACGCTATATATTTGGTGATAGTTCTAGTACTATTAAAGAAGAGAGAGACTTATGACATTGAAGATTGGGAAGAGAGATCCGATTAGGATTTTTAATTTATTTTCTTCGCTTGTATTTTTTTTCCTGTGGTTGAAATATAATATAACAATAGTAAAACACCAAGATAACACAAACGCCAAAATGTTTATAAAAAACAATAATGGGCCGTCTTGTTTAAAACGCATTGGAAAACGCCATTCAAATAGATAATGGCATACGATTTGAATAAACGCCATAAACGCCAAAATGTTAATACAATGAAACCATTAAACGCCATTAAATATTGAATTTGGTTAACGCCAAAAATCTTAAAAACCAACAATATTGGGAAAAGCGGAACTATAAAAGCAGAAGATGAAAGGACAAAAAAGCCCCTCCGCCTTTTCTAAGGGGCGTGACACGTGTTGGGCTAGGAAGCGTTCTCACCGTTCTCACACTTTTGAGCGTTTTCTCCTGATCCCGTTTCTATATATATATATATATATATATATATATAGAAAGTATAATGTACTTCAAGGCTTAACCTACATTAACATACATGACAAAAAATATAACGTGCGTTATTATCATAGAACGTGCGTGATTATAGTCCCATGCGTGATTATGTGGTCCTATGCGTGATTATGTGGTCCCATGCGTGATTATACCCCTGATCCAACGGTTACCATTGTCTCCTACGTGATGTATGATAAGGCTTTTTGTATGTTAACCTTACTCTATATATATATATATATATATATATATATATATATATATAAAATTGGAAAGTGAGTATGAATAGTAACTTAATTTTTATAATAACATATAGTTGTTTTTCTTCATATTTTTATTTTTTAATACTACAATAGATTCTATTATACTTATTATTATTTACATTTAGTTGTATCGCTATCGTATCAAAAAGAACCGAAACCGACCGAATAATATATATATATATCGGTACCAGTATTTATTTATATTGTTTTTGCCTTCGACAAACCAATATTTATTTATATTGCTTTTGCTTTCAATAAACTGACGTTGTATCTCTACTATAACATACCGAACAACATCGGTACATGTACATGTACTCATTTGTATGCTTTATTTTTGGTAATTAATCTTGTGCCGCAACCGTAGTCAACCGAACCGAAACCAAACGAACAACATCTATATTGGTACCGATACTTATTTTTATTGTTTTTACTTTTGATAAATTGACATATCTTATCGAACAAGACTGTTACATGTAGCTTATTCATTTTTATGATTTCTAGTTTCGATAATTTTCATTTATACAACTATATGTCTGCTATGATAAACGAATATCAATACAAGTACTAGTACTGTGACGATCTAAACTGATCGATACCATTTAGACAACATCGTTGTCGGTACCGGTTTTCATTTTTTCTGTTTTCAATTGATGTAAAACATATGTTGATTCCTATATAGAGTGCATGTATCGTACCGGTCCTATAACAAACCTAACCGATACTGATCAAAGGCCCGCGATAACGTACTGCCGCAACACGCGAGGAAACAACCTAATATACAATTACTAGAAAGGAACGCTAATAGTATTTTCTTACTTTCATTTTCTCTAATACATGCGTTAATTAGATTTATAAAAAAGTTGAATACGCAGATTGTGTTAAAATTTTTCTCAACATTTCGGTATAAGCTTTCTTAATACGAAGTTGTATTCAAAGTACCTTAATTTTTTTGGTATCGTAAACTTTACGAGTGTCGATACCGTAACGAACCAAAACGATTATGACCGAACAACATCGGTACCAGTATCGTTATTATGAAACTAATTCGTTTTACAATTCCAACTAACGTAAAAAAACGCGTTGATATACTTTTGGCATATCATGACTTATTTTTCTTTGTCACAGTAGCGACTATGTGTACAGTAACAAGCCGAACCAATACAAACCAACGCCTGCCCATACGTAACAAACCAAATTGATACTAACCGTGTCCCGCCACCTAGCGCGGGTCCCTTTAGTGATCCACTAATATAAGAAAATGGAATGCTGAATCAGCATTCGACTCTACACAATCCACTGACCACTGGTGTTCAACATTTGTGGTCGCAATTCAAACCCTCATTCTTTGTTCATCATCAATGGCAGCCGCTAGAGTGATGGCATCAACAACAATCATTGGCGCATCATCTTCCGCACTCTTTAAAGCCGCTGTTGCATCTCCATTCTTCAAGCCTCAATCTGTAACCTTTCGCTTCAATAACAGCCCCAAATTAGCTCTAAAAAAGAGGGGTTTTGCCTGTTCAGCGCTTTACAAACCTGATGTTCAGATCAAGGAGGAAGGACTGCCTGAAACCCTAGATTACAGAGTATTTTTTGTTGATGATTCTGGCAAAAAGGTTGTGTTTTTTTGTGGGTTTGTTTATTAATGTTGTGGGGTTTAGTTGTTTTGTGGGATTGTTTGTTTGTTAGGGGCTGATAATGATTAGATGTTTGATTATGAATCTTGTTTAAAAAAAGATCCTTTTTAATCATTCTGTGATGTTTGATTGTTGAAAAATGGGTATGATGATTCTTGATTTAGGGTTTTTATATATACGTCTGAATTTAACCGATTCTAGCAGTAACATACTAGTTGAATATGAATACAAGAGATAGTATGAACTTTGAGGTCAAACCGGCTAATTTGCGACTTCGAGTTTGACCTTAAATTTTTGAAATGTCCAAGATTTAAGACAAGATAAGTCTTGATATTCTGATTGAGATGAAATGTGTTTTACTGTTTGTGAATCTGGGATGACTGCATTGTATGTCAGATCAGTCTCTTGATTGAAGAAAGATGTATTTTTAATCATTCTATGATGTTTGATTGTTGAAAGCTACGTTAATGGTGATTATTTCCGTAGGGATACGATGATGATGATAACATATATGGGCTGTTTCAGGTTTCACCATGGCATGATATACCGTTGCACACAGGTGATGGAGCGTTTAACTTTATCGTTGAAATTCCTAAAGAGACGAGTGCAAAAATGGAGGTTGCTACAGATGAAATATACACACCCATTAAGCAAGATACCAAAAAAGGGAAACTTAGATACTACCCGTAAGCCATTCATTTTTCATATTGGTTATTTTATAATTCATTCGCCAGTTATTGACTTTTGTTGCTTATGATCAACCTTGTTTGTGTTTATAAGTTTATTTATTTAATCTTCTAATTGCCATTGTTACTTTATTGCTCAGTGCTAAATTAAATAATTGATTATACTAATTGCAATTATTCATCACTGATTGTCAAAACACACGCTACTGAATTTTTTGCTGGTTATATTACAATCTAGTAAATGTGATTATTAGGCTGGAGGGTGTGGGAGGGCGCCACCTCACCACCGATAGCGCCCCCGGGGCGCCACCACCCATACCGACCAATTTAAAGGGGGGCGCCATGGGTCTCTTGCCATTGTGTTAACGGAAGAAAAGGGGGGTGCAGGTGGGTCCCACCTCTTTTCAACCAATGAATTTTTTTTTTAATTTTGTTTAATAGGGGGGCTTTATCCCACACCCTGCAAGTTAAGGGAAGGGGACTTAAAGCCCCCTGTCTGACGTGGACGTGACGTGGCGTGATAAAGCCCCTAGGGGCTTTATCCCACACCCTTCAGGCTTCAGCCTTAATAGCATCTTATTGTCATCTTGATTATATAAATGGGACCCGCAAGATCAACATGTTAAATGCCAAAAATGGGACCCGTAAATATACTTTTGTGTGTCTAACTTTTATGTTCCAGTTACAATATTAACTGGAACTACGGATTGCTACCACAAACATGGGAAGATCCATCATTGGCGAATCCTGAAGTTGATGGAGCATTTGGAGACAATGATCCAGGTATACTTGAATCTCGTTATGCAATTACTGTCTCCCGTTTAATGTTAAATGATTGTGTCACATATTTGGATGGATCCACTTTCCTTTTATATGGTAAAATAAAATAAAAAAACAAATTAATATCTTATATTTTTGGGTTTGTTTATTTGCTATTTTATGTGATATCTGCAGTTGATGTCGTTGAAATTGGTGAAAAGCGTGGGAATGTGGGTCAACTCATGAAGGTCAAACCCTTGGGTTGTTTAGCTATGATTGACGAGGGAGAACTTGACTGGAAGATTATTGCAATTTCATTGGATGATCCGAAGGCTTCACTTGTTAATGATGTCGATGACGTTGAGAAGCATTTTCCGGTATGTTATTTTTTCAACTAATCATGGACATGAAGTTAGGGGTGGCGTAATGGGTGGGTCAGGCGTGTTGGGTAATCGTCAAAACGGGTCACGTTGGACTCATGGTTGTAAAAAACCCGCCTAGGCTCCGATTAGTCGCCGATTACTAATCGGAGGTTCACGGAGTAATGGCCGATTAATTGCTAGGCGGTTAACTGTGGTCCTATTCCGGCCAAATTCTAGCCAGATTCCGGCGAAATTTCGACCAAACCTTGTAAATTTCCTCCAATTACTTAAAAACACGTTGGACTCATGGTTGTAAAAAACCCGCCTAGGCTCCGATTAGTCGCCGATTACTAATCGGAGGTTCACCGAGTAATGGCCGATTAATTGCTAGGCGGTCAACTGTGGTCCTATTCCGGCCAAATTCTAGCCAGATTCCGGCGAAATTTCGACCAAACCTTGTAAATTTCCTCCAATTACTTAAAAAATGTGTCAACGAGAAGTTAAAACATGTCTACTTAAAAATATACATATATAAATGTGTGTATCTTTAAAACAAAAATTTAATTACATATAAAAATCCCAGTCCGATTGATTAATCCCGGTTAATCCTTATCAAATCTCGATTAATCGCTAGTCAGTACCTCACTGACCGGACCGACTGACGCCTACTGATTCTTACAACACTAGTTGGACTGGCTAGACCCAAAACACTTCATTTCTAATATATATGAAATATTAATAAATAAAGCATTTTCATATTATAACTACAAAAAAAAATTAATATTATAATAATAATGTAATATTTTGAAACAAAATGTAATAAAAAAAAAGCCTGTTTCACTAAATCCACTTTGGGTGACTTTTGACCCGCTAGAGATAAAACATAACATGAGTTGACCTGTTCTGAAGTAAACGGGCTAATTAATTTATCGACTTTGCGTAGGGTACTCTAACGGCAATCAGAGACTGGTTCAGGGACTACAAGATCCCTGACGGCAAGCCCGCCAACAACTTCAGTCTCGGAAACAAAGCAGCTAATAAGGTATATGATCATTTCACAACTTGGGTCACATAAATTTTAAAACTTTTTCATATATCTAGTGTTCTTTTAAAACTTTTTCGACTAATAATCCCAAAACAAATGACAGGATTACGCTCTAAAGGTGATCACCGAGACAAACGAGTCATGGGCTAAGCTTGTGAAAAGAACAACCCCAGCCGGGGAACTTTCACTTGTGTAGATTCAAACTAATAAGATTGCCTCTGTATTTTTCGATTCAGAATTTTTTTCTAGCAAGAGGTACATTTTGTGCATTGTTTACATCATCATTTGTGTCGTAAAGGCAACTTGAATAATAATTCTTTTCAAGTCTAGAGCTTTATGAGAACTTATAACATGAATCGGTTCAATCAAATTAAAAAACGCGTTGATGAAGTTACCATGTTCATGGCTCGGGAGAAACTGCAGTTTTTTTGGCCGCCTTGTTCTCATTTGAAGGTGCTGTTGGGTTCTCGTTATCGTCGTTATATCTATCAACGCTAGGAAGAAAGATGCCTGCTCGAAGAAATAATAATCATTTTAGTTTTAAAAAAAAAAATAACCGTTTAATTAATGCGATGAAGGGCACAATACCTATAGACCATATTCCAGCTGCCAAAAACAGTACTGAAGTCAAGATCAAAGTAGATTTTCTCCAGTTTTTTAGCTTGTCCTGTTACATGTAAATATTGTAAGATCATGAGCTTAATTCATCTTCAAAATGTGCCGGTGTTTAAAAAGCTCGTTGCTCGCTCGCTGAGAAAAAAGCTTTAAAAGCATGGTGTAAATGAGCCGAGCCCAAGCTAGGTCTGGCTCGGTTCGTAAGCTCACTAGTCAGCTCAGGATTGTTTGTAGACTAATTTTAGTTTTAAATGTATCAAAATAAAAAATATGTGGGAGGGGGTTGAAGTGTTAACATTTTAAGTTTAATTAGTCAATAACATACAAAAATATGGGAAAATAAATAAAAATTACACACATAATACTTTTAATGTCTTTTGGTCTTTAAAATATTAGAAAAATAATACATGTATTTATATGTGAAATTTTTATTTTTTACTATTTTTTATGTCATCAATATTTGTAGAAAAAAAAAAAAAAAACGAGCTGGCTCGAATATTTTTCCAAGCCAAGCTCGAGCTCGACTTTGTCGGCTCGATAAAATAAACGAGCATAGCCGAGCTGACTCGTTTAAGTTTGAGCTCGAGCTCAACCTGGCTGGCCTCGACTCGGCTCAATTACAACCTATCAAAATGATCCAAAACTAGCACAAAATTTAATAATCTATCTGCACAAAATTAATCCTCTAGTTTCTTCCATAAAATCTTTAGAATCAAGTGAATTTAGATATGGAACTGAAGATCAGACCTGCATAACACCAACAAGTGGAGATGAAGGCACATCACCAAAGACATGAATAGAGACAGTAGACATAGCCATAGCCAATGGTTTCAAGCTCGGGTCAACAGAATGAATAGACACAAAGTTTACTGGACCCTGCGGTCAAGTATGTAAATCGGTAAATATTTGTCATGATATAAGAGTTGAAAAATATAGGTCAAAAAAGGTTACCTGAGTGGCGAAAACCAGTATCTCCCCAATTAGAAAGAAAACTATAAACATGTACATGTCCTTGAAACAAAAGGCAGCAAAGCAAAATACTGCCCCAAAAAATGTTGCTATTGAAAGAAGCTGTGGAGACAAAACACCAACTTATTGTATTACGCGACCTTTTACTGGCTATCCGCATTAATAACACAAAACTTTCGAAAGAAAATTGTGTTACCTTAAAAGCATTAGGGATTGTTGAATTCATATAATCCAGAACAAAACCGCCGGTTAATGTCCCCACGATACCACCGACGATTGTTATCCCTCCGAACAACAAGTCAGCGTCTGTCTACGAAAGATATGTAAATTCTCAGATGGAAATTTCTTTTTTATTTTACTTAAAAGTTAAAACTTTTAGTTTCTTGAAAAGTTTTCACTTGTAACACATACCATATGATATATGCTATAGCCAGCCTTGGGTCCCCAATATGAATAAGCCCCTATGACAAAATTGTATGAAATATAACCTACAAAAAACACCATCCAAAACTGAACAGTTAGTATGTCACAATGATATTTCTTTGCAAAATTCCTCTACAAAATATTGTGTGAAATTGAAATATAAATACCTAAAACATTTACTACATAAATCTTCTCATTCAAAAGAGATTTTACATCTTCACAAAACCTAGAAAAGTGACTAGACCTGCAACAAAACTAAGAAATTTAGAGATCAATTTATGGAAATTAATTTATATTAGTTTATTTGAGAACAAACCCTAAAGATTTATTTGAAGTGGCATCTTTATCATGTGAAATACCTGAACAAGTTTAAACTATGAGCCAAAATAGAAGATTTGTTAGCAGCATAATGCCAAGATTCTTAATACATACCTTTGAGTTGCAATGGACTCATAAAAAAACCCATAATAACAAATGGCAACATCAAAATTGCCTCACCGAAAAATGCATAACGCCAACCATAAGCACCTCCAACCTGAAAACAGATAGGGACGCGTCTCATAAATCTAGCCACTTATGAGTAGAGGTGCACAAAGAATCGGGTTGGGAACCGGAGCCGGTTTGTAACCTCAACCACAACTGGTTTGGGCCCGAGTTGAACCGTAGGGTTGAAATCGGTTTGAGAACTATTCTGTTGAAATCGATTAACCCAAATCAAACTGGTTTGAGCCAAAACCTGATGTTGACCAGGTTTGACCGAACCTGAATCGGTTTGGGCCCAGAAACCGATTTGTGCAGCTCTACTTATAAGAAATGTACAAAATAAATCCGCTTACCAATCCACCGTAAACATAACCAAGGGCAACTCCAGTAGGTATACACATGTAAAATATTCCCAGCCATGCTGATCTCTGTAACGGAAGATTGATATAAAAACTTGAGCTCACCCTTAGTTTAATAAAATGAAGGGCCAAGATTTAAGTAATGACGTATGCACATGCACGCGCCTTCATTCACATGTGAATGTACTCATGCAAAGATGCACGCCTTGATTCGCAGGTGATTACTCAATCTTGACCCTTCATTTGTTTATCCAAGGGACCGGATTGGTTCCTTGGTTCTCAAGTTTTTAATGGTTATCAGATGAACCACTCCATATATTGAGTTATAAAAAATGTTAAAAGCTTCCATCCATTGCATACGAACCTGAGTTACAGGTGCGTTTTCATCAATAAATGGAGCCGCGAGACTTATGAAAGAAGCTTCCCCAACACCAACTAGCCTGAAAACAAGATAGCGAAGTTTACATCACGGTGACACGAAAATCTGATGAAACAATCAACTAGAAGCAATTAGTTTGCTCACATTCGACAAACTGTAATTGTCCAAAAACCAATGGAAATCCCACAACCAATTGCGGATAACGTCCAAACTGACAACCCAACTGCAATGAGCCTAAAGGGGTTGAAGCTGCTCAAAAAACAACCACCAAAACATACTTTATCAGCACAAGAACATAACCTAGTATTTTATAAAAATTAATGTAGATTTATGACATAGAAACTGGTCATGAAAACTTACCTCTTGGCCATTGATGCAAATATTGGAGATGCCAAAAGAAGCCCAACCATAAAAGCAGAAGATAGAATACCATCCTTGAAATTATTCAATTTGAACTCACCCCTGTAAAACAATCAAGTACTCAATACACAAGCTGAATCAGGTCACTTACATTTCATTAGGGGTGTAAACGAGCCGACCCAAAACAAGTCGGCCCCCGCCAATAAGCTCGAGTTCAGCTCGTTTAACTTATGAGAGTTCGAGCTGGCTCGTTTCGGTCCTCTGTTTATAGAGCTCGAGCTTGGCTTGTGAGTAGTTTTTCAAGTTTAGGCTATGCTCATATACTTTTTATTTAAAATTATTTTTATATACATGTACACTTATACTTTATAAAATAATATATATCTATTAGTTATTTTTATCATAATTTTATATAATAATAACTATTTAATTGTCTTAACTAAAAGAGTAAAATGCACGGATAGTCCCTATGGTTTGATGAAAACTTTTAGTCCCTAACTTTTCAAAATTACACTCTTAGTCCCTGTGGTTTGACAAGTTGTTACGATAGTCCCCAAAGCGGACGGAGGTTAGTTTTTCTGGTTAAGTGGGTGTGAAATGACAAGGACTATCCGAGTAACAACTTGTCAAACCACAGGGACTATCTGAGTAATAACATGTCAAACCACAGGGACTATCCGCGAGTAACAACTTGTCAAACCACAGGGACTAAAAGTGTAATTTTGAAAAGTTGAGGACTAAAGGTGAAATTTCACCAAACCACAAGGACTATCCGTGCATTTTACTCTAACTAAAAATATATAAATAGTAGGCTCATATGCGCCCACGATCCTACAAGCACTAGTGAAGCCCGGGCTCAGGCCCGGGCTTCTTTAAGCTCGGCTCGATTTGAGCTTTTAGCTAGCCGATCGAGTAACTCACGAGCGACTTGACTCGTTTACACCCCTACGTTTCTGCTCATTATCATCCATTTTTCATGAATCCGGTACCAAAAAAGCCAACACTTACTGAATTCCAGTACCATGTGTGCATTCTCCATTTGAATTGCAGGTTTCTGGAACACCATTCACACCCGTACTCGCGATCACTCCACGATCCAAATACGTTACCAAGTTTATCACACAGAATAACACAAGCAACCTGTGATCACACAAACAAACTTCAACAATCCCCATATCCCAATCCCTTTCAATCAAAGAACCCGAAAAGATCACAGATCTTCAAATTCCCACATATTTCGGCTTTTCATTCCTCAATAAATTGATTAAAAAATATTACAAAATGATCACCTCTTAGGGGTAAACCATGAAGACTCCAATGAATCAGTCGAATCATTCTCGACCGGATCATCAAACGGATTGGTATATTCCTCATTTTTTACCCGCTTATCGGATCCTTCCTCTGCTGCACCCATTTCATGTAATGCCTGTGATTATTTGTTATTGTTTTTGTACAAAAGATATCAGTGGAGGTTTGTTCTTGAAGAAACTGCAAAAAAAAATGTGTTGTCCATGAAGAAATCCATAATATCCTTTTTGTTATAATGCCAACAGGTGTCAAATTCTCATCTTAATTTGCTTATTTTCTGTTTGTTTCTTGTGTCATGGTGTTCTTAAGTGGTGTTCCGTGACTCTCTGGATTTGTTACTCAAATTGTTATTTGAAACTTTGACATGCATTGCAATTTTTATCTTTGTTTATTTAATATGACAATTTACACCATAAACTAAGAGTTTTGTGCATTTTTTACCTGTATTAGGAAGGACTAGATCGTCGCTATGATGGCAAGATGCATCATCGCGGTTGGTGTACAAGTTATTAATTCTAATTTGAGTATCGTATAAACCAGTCTATATAACCGTAAACAATGTGTCACAGATTATATCAATAAAAGTCTCTAGTCCAATCGTGGATGTACCCTGATCACATTGATCAAGTGAAGCACGTATTGGTATTTCTTCGGGTTGGATGTTGTAATAAATTTTCTAAAAGTATTAAATTAAATACTTGTAGTTCAGACCTACAAATTGTATCGCGGTTACAATGATGTTTCAAGGGGGATAATAAACTCTACATGGCCACTAACTACTCTTGAGACATCAAATTCGATATCCGACAACCTTACAAAGGTCATGACATTGACAGTTGAATAGTTGATACTTATACGCGTTCAAACTTCATATATGTTTTTTATAAAAAGATGACCAAAGGTAGCTTCAAACTTCAAAATCTAGAAAAATATTAGTAAACACCAGCTTTAACCTTGGGGAAATTACGTAGTTTACCCGAAAAAGGAAAATGAAATACATAGTTCAATGATGTACTTCAATTCTTCAAATGTAGAGGGACCTATGTGAGATAAAAGTAGAAATGTAGGGACTAATTATACATAAATTACTATTATCTTCGCAAGTTGACTGCATTTGGAAACCGTTGGGTTGCATGAAAAAGCGTGCGAATTGTATTCCTGAAATAGAGGTGTTCGAGTAAGGCCAAAATGATGGAAATGTACGGACAAATAGAATTAAAGAGTTGACCAAATGATATTAAAATTTGAATAAATGACGCCCCAAGATACCACTAAGCTATCCATCCAATCATATCCATCTCTATTAGGCATGTATAATGTCTATACACAAAGTTATGAGGAAACCCAATAAATATGGGAAAACCTCGATTGTGAGAATCGAACACAGGACATATTAGTCACAAAGCCTTATCACACCCTAAGATACCACTAAGCTATAAAGCATTAGTTCACCACCAAAAACGAAAACAAACACGTTGGTTATAAGATAGGTTGTATATTTTGATTGTTTGTATGTAATTATGTATCTTGACTAAGAAAAATATTATTTAAATAGGTAACAAATTAATGTACAATTTCATGAGATGTTGCAATTATATAAAAAAAAGTTACATCTCGTTAATAGAATATATTTTCCTGAAATCTTTGCACTTTGACGAGAAAACTAATTGCAAACATCAAACTACCATTTGTGATATTTATATTTCTATTATAATATAATTTTTTTATTGAATTGACATCATATTCTAAGTATTCGAAGTTCATCGTTGTTGAACTTCCTTAAGAAGGGAGTTGCATGAATTTCATACACAAGTTTAGTGTTTAGAAATGGCAAACCTTAGAAAAGTTATACACTTATCATTCCAAAAATGTCTAACTAAATCACACATATGTTGGCACTTAAGATGACCTTTTGTCTCCGTTAATTCTTTGCCAACTATCTACGTTGACCCTTTACTGAGTCGGTGTAAAAGTTTAAGTTTTAAGATTTAGTCATATATCAAAGCATTGGATAGTTAAGTTCAGCATATACAATCACATACTCCAGTCCACATCTCCTAACTTACATTATAACTTCCTTAAATTCCCTTTGGTATCCATTTACATTAAAATACGTTGATAACACGAAATTCACCAACGTTCCACCCCATTTTAGTGTAATTCTTGATTTACAAGACTGGATATCAAAATATACAAGTCCAAATAGTGCATAAATGAACCAACTTGCTAAGATTTACGAATAATAAGTTGTTACCGAAGATTTGAGAATACATGACTTTGTATCACCTAATGTATTTTGTAGAAATTAGGTGTGTGTGTAGTGTGGGGTGATTTTTGTAAAATTTCCAGAGAGTTTTCAAATGAGTTTGTAACAAGATCTCAATCCCCATTTGTCTAGGATTAATATAAGAGTTAAATGACATTTTAGTCCTTGTGATTTGGGCCATTTTACCAGTTTAGTCCAAAGATTTCATTTTTCACCTATGGGTCCAAAAAGGTTTCACCATTGCCATTTTAGTCCACTGGTTAACTTCATCCATTTTTTCTGTTAACGAGAAGGCCAATTCGGTCATTTTATATGTAATTCTGTTAATTAGAAGGGCAATTCGGCCATAGAAAATGACCGAATTGGCCTTCTCGTTAACAGAAAAAATGGATGAAGTTAACCCAGTGGACTAAAATGGCAAAGGTGAAACCTTTTTGGACCCACATGTGAAAAATAAAACCTTTGAACTAAACTGTCAAAATGACCCAAACCATAGGGACTAAATGACATTTAACTCTTAATATAATTAAAAAATTAAAATCTTTCGTTTTCTCAAGCCTCATATTACACCCACCCCAACGAAGGCTGTTTTACTTTAAAGTTCAAACACGCTTCCGCTCTACTGTCCCACGTCCAAAGATGGGGTCTATAAACACATTTTCCCATATGCAAAACAGATGCATTGTATTTTTTATTTTCTTTTGAATGACAACGCTTGCTCTTACTCTATTACACCAATAATCCTAAATTAATCGCCTATGCTAGGTTTATACCTGAGACCTCTTCTTTAAGAGGCAATGCCTCTACCAAGTGGGCTAGCCCTACATTGGCGGATCCATCATTTAGGTAAAATGTCCTGAACCATAGTTTTAGCCTCACAGAAACCGTAGTCCGTAGGTTTGTGACCAAATTGTAATCCTTTCCTTTTAAACCGGTGTGAAGCTGAATCGAACTGGTAAAAACCAATCAGAACTTCTTAACTCGTTTTATTCATTTGAAACGATTATATATTCTCTTTTCTAAGGGTAAAAAGCACACTCTACATTTAACCAACTGAGCTACATGTCCACGGCCAATGTTTTGTTACATCGTGTATGGGTATCACCTTTTAGAGTAATATTTCGGCCATGGGTATCACGATATAAACTTTGGGATACAAGTTGAGCAAGACCAAGCCGGTGTTGTGGGACGCTATGATCTACCACTTTTGAGGGGCGTGGGGCACGAACAACGCCACGACAGGGTGCGAAGAGGTGTCGTGCAACTCTCATGGGTGCGAGGGTTGGTGAATCTGGTTACATAAAAATATGAAAATCACCAACAAACTTAAACATGACATCACTTGTGAGGAACCCCAACAAACAAACTTACATTGAGATATGAGGGCTATTGCAGATGATTTATATCCCTAGCACAGAGCCCAGTAATCCGAATACATATAGTTGATAATACTTTTAACATGTTGTTTACATGAACGTTTCAAGTAATACCTAATCCACCATGATCGATACAATTGTTTCCGCTATATGTTAACCAAATATTTAATCACCAATATATGCACACATCCAGAGAGTACTAAACCGTCCGGCTACACGAGTGAAAACTCTTAAAATTACAAACAAGAGTGGCGGAAAACTCTGTATATTTACTCCGTGTTGAGTCATCAATCTAGCTTATGGTGAAGCAGTTGCCGGCTTATTTTCAAGCAACGGCATTACATCCGGCTGCTCAATAACGGACCCCGCATGCTCACTACCTTCATCGTATCTGTCCACACTGTCGAGAAAGATACCTGCATAATCGAAAGGTGTAGCAAGCATACATGAGAAGACTGCTAGTGAAATGTCTAAAATACCCTTTTTGATAACAACAATGTCATCGATAACTTGTAAACATGATGACGAAAAGATCAGTATAGTTGAGAACATTATACCTATAAACCATATTCCAGCCGCCAAGAAAAATACTGAAGTTAAAATCAAAGCGGATATCCTCCAATTGTCAACTTTGTCCTATGTTACAGTTACAGATTCGCAGCTTATTATTAAAAACAAAGATTCATATTGCATATGCGGGGTCCACAAACTGGAGGAAAATAAAGAATATGTGAAAGACAGCAAACCTGAAGAAGACCAACAAGTGGAGATGATGGCACATCACCAAAGACATGAATCGAAACAGTCGACATAGCCATTGATAGCGGTCTCAAACTTGGTTTAACAGTATGAAGACACACAAAATTCACGGGCCCCTGCGGTGTACGCAATGCTTTTTTGTCAGAATCTAAACCAATTCTAAAGTAGATGGATCGAAAATGCAATTTGTAGCCGTAAAAAATGTCACAATTTTTTATTTATATCGTTGAAGAGAAGGTTACCTGAGTGGCGAAAACAAGTATCTCCCCAATAAGAAAGAGAACCAAGTAAATGTACAAGTTACTGAAACAGAAGGCGCTAAAGCAAAATATCGCTCCAAAAAATGTTGCAGTGGAAAGAAGCTGCAAAGAATAAATAGCTGTAATAAGTAAAAAAAAAAAAAAAACAAAGATGTATGGCTCAACACTCAAGAAATACGACAAGCAGTTAAAAAAAATTTACAAGAAATATCTACCTTAAAAGCATTGGGGATTGTCGAATTCATACGATCCAGAATAATACTTCCTCCCAGTGTTCCCACAATTCCACCAACAATGGTGATCCCTCCAAATAATATATCAGCATTGTTCTGTAAAAAAAATAAAAAAGAATAGTTTCAGATCGATCAAGCTTTCTTATTTTTATTTTTCGGTTTCAAGATAAAGTGCTATGCCCCGTTTGTGGTGTGCACATATAATGTACATATGTGTGGGCGCTCGGGGGGCAAAAGTGAAATGATACTAACTTTAACGTTATTTTACTAATCTCGTGAAAATAACGTTAAAAGCGGCGGATGGTTAATCATGCATCATGTGGTGACGTTGATAGCTGAAAGACACGGGGGTACATGCACCAATCAGTCTCTGTCTCGATTGTTTGAGTGTTATGTATCTTAGGTCCAAGGCTTGATACAAAACTACAATCGAGTCGGGGTCTCACTGGAAGCAGCCTCTCTATTCCTACGTGGTAGAGGTAAGGCTGTCTACATCTACCCTCCTCAGACCCTACCTTAGCTTTGCTATTGGTGGGATTTACCGACGATGACAATGACGATGATGGTTTCAAGATAAAGTGCATTGTTTGTAACAAAAAAAAAAAAACAGTCAACACAAAGGTCAAACATGCTTACCATTTGATATATGCTATAACCAGCCTTCGGTCCCCAGTACGAATATGCACCAATGACAAAATTATACGCAATATAACCTAGCAAAAACCATGAAAAATTAGACAATTAGCACTTGGTATAGTTTACGAGATTAAGAATATTAAAACGTACCTAGAACATTTATGACATATATCTTCTCAAGCAAAAGAGCCTTTATATCTTGCCAAAATCTAGATAACTGATTGGAGGCAAATGAACCATAGCTGCAACAAAACACATGCCGGTAAACTATTTTATTAACCGGTCTATTCCTCAAATCAAGATATCACTAGTTATATGTAATATTCGTTTGAGAAACACCTGGAATGTTCTTTAGAACTATGCTCGATGACCTCTTCATCTAAGGAGCCGTAAACTTTTTTATCATGCGACATACCTATATATAATACACATAAAACTCGTTAAACAATGTTGTATATAAAACAACATAAAAATACAAAAGAAATACCTTTCATTTGTAACGGCTTCATTGTGAAGCCCAAAATAGCAAATGGCAGCATGAGAATTGCCTCACCAAAAAACGCATAGCGCCAACCGGCACTACCACCGACCTACATACAAAGAACAACATCCGTTAGTTTGACTTTTTCCGGTCAAATTCGATTGTTTGGGTCGCTGTCGTGCACAAAAAGAAACAAAGATCAGTTGCGTACCACTCCACCATAAACATAACCAACAGCTATTCCAGTTGGTATGCACATGTAGAATATTCCCAGCCATGCTGTTCTCTGTACAAACAAAATCAATATAAGTTTATCTACTGCACTCATATAAAAGGAAACCGAAATAAATTGATACGAGGGTCGAAGACACAAACGGGTTGACCCGAATGTATCAGATGGATCGATGGAGGAATTAATGGGATTTTCAATGTGGTTTGACCTATTCACGTCACTTTCCTACCAAGTCTCGTCATAAATGTTATGTTTTCTTTCCATTTTTGCATATGAACTAGATATAAGTATATCTCGGTACAAACAAACACGGTAATTTTTGTTACAAAACACGCTTGTATGGAAATTAGTCAATGAGGAAGTGAACCTGCGCAACTGGAGCATTGTCATCGATAAATGGAGCAGCAAGACTTATGAAAGAAGCTTCACCAACACCAACTAACCTAAAAGCGACGGTTTTTAAGTGATACCAAAAGTCAAACGGTATCAATAGCTAGAAAGGAAACGATATAATTTCAGGTGTTTTAAGTTATTAACTCACATTCGGCAAAATGTGATGGACCAGAAGTCAACTGAAAGCCCACAGCCAGCTGCAGCAAGAGTCCATACTGACAATCCGACTCCAATAAGTCTAAACGGATTAATGCTGCTCATATACACAAAAATTAAAAGAATATATAATTACGAAAAAATTCAAAGCTTCATTTCTAATAACATAGAGGTGACAGTGACAAATTACCTCTTGGCGAGGGATGCAAATATCGGAGATGCAACAAGAAGTCCAACCATGAAAGCAGACGAAATGACACCGTCTCTAAAATTATTCAAGTCAAAATCACCCCTACAAAACAATAAAGATATACGAAACATCTTAGAAATGATGTTACAAAGTGATGATATTTCAACACCCGTATAAAGTAACTTACTGAATTCCACTACCATCTGAGCACACACCGCTCTCTGTACAGCTTCTCGGACTCCCGTTTACACCATTACTTGCAATTGCTCCTCGATCAACGTAATTCACCATGTTGATCACACAGAATACTACAAGCAACCTGTGCATATAGTACCAATAAGCCGCATGAAATAAAACTATTATAAAAATAGCTAAAACTGTCAAGAACTAGATATCTTATCTCACTGTAAATATTGTATAAACTGATAACCAAACAGTAGCGAATGAGGATCCAACTTGTTTTTTTTTTTTTTTGTGTGTGTGTGTGTGTGTGGGGGGGGGGGGGGTCAGTGTTCACTATAACAATTTATTATTTAATTAATTATGCCCGCTATTTTTACACGACCCGGTTTTATCAAATCCGATTTTTGCCCCCATAATGAAAATTTATTTATCCGCCACTGCAACAAAATATTGTGATTTGTGAATGAAACCAACGAAAGTACATCACAAAACTAAAAACACTAACTATCCCAAACCAATACCAAATTCCAACATTCAACTTCACGTCTTAAACAAAGATCAAAAAACATATGAATTCCCATTTTACTTATTTGCATTTTTTTCTCAGTTGATCAAAACCCTAACCCTAGAAGAAGAAAAAATATAAAAAGAAACATAAAGACTATACCTTTTGGGAGTAAACCAAGAAGGAGCAGGCTCGGATAAATCACTCGAATCTATAGCCATCTGTCTATCCGTATAAACAACGGTGCGATTGAAATTATTTTGATCCTCAAGTCCCCTGGTAAACCTTCCTCTCCCTGAACATCATTGTATGATCATTAATTTCTAAATTTTAGAACATAAGTTAACACACACCAAACCCCTTTTTCCAGATCATTGTTATTTTTTTCTTATAAATTCAGGGTTTTTAACTTTGTATTAATACTAATGGTTACATACAGGATAATCAATTTGTTAGATTTAGAGCATTTTTTCCAGATTTAATTTTATTTCCTCTAATATACAAATTCTACACAACTGCCCTAAAAAATCATCCAAAACTGTCTGAATTAATCCTATATACAACATCCATGTGAGCATATAGAAATCATCCAAAATTAAACATATAGAAACCCTTTTATTACTGTTTCGTTTAAGGGGATAATTGACCTAATAAATACAAGATAGTTAAGTTGGAAGCTTGAAATTAAGTACGATCGGAATGAGTAAGAATATAGAGTGTGGTTGAACTCACCGGATGACGGTTACGGCGGAGAATGGCGGTGATCGACGGCGGCGTAAGAGATAGGTGTTGGTTGGGGTGAGGAACATGGTCAATGGGGGAAGAGAGAAAGAGACTAGTAATATTATTTTTCTGTGATATTATTTTTTTTCTTGGAAATGCTAATAAAAATAATAATCTATTGTTAAGAACTAAAATTTGTAATTTATTTGTGTGAAAAACAAACAAAATAGTTATTCATGTTTAGTAAAACTAGTATTAAGTTACTCTCTTTGCCGCGTACAACCGTGTCATATAGAACCAATGTCATATCACCGCCAACGATTACTAATACTGAAGTTGTGGCGTGTTAATGCGAAAAAATTACATTAAACATTGAAAAAAATAACCAAGTCGATTTATGACCCGCGCGTGCGATGAACTTGCCAAACTGAAAAAATAGACGTAAAAACGTTGAACCACACACGCACGCTGCGTCGTGATAACTCGGAAAATTTATAACGAAACACAAAACGAAAGTTTGTGAAAAATGAAAAGTATAGAGGAGCAAAGTTGAAAATTAAAAAGTTGTAAGATTAAATTGCAAAGATGAAAACTTTTGAGTTGGAAGTAAAAACGCAAAAAATAAAAATAAAAAAAAATTGAAAAACACCCGAAGCATGAAGTATAACATCATTATACATAGAAAATTTGCAAATTAATACTATGGCCCTAAACATGTTTTTGAACACGTATAGCACTCGTCAGTCGAACCAGTTGGACCAGTAGCTTGACAACTTAGTGATTCGGTTTGTAAGGTTTCCAATGCTAATGGGTGAATAAAGCAATTCTTTGATATTGCGGTTGGTACGCCGCATTGTTGGATCGGGTCAAGCCAAATTTTATAGGTTGGTTTGGCGCAAATTAGTTTTGTAAGTTGGGGTTGGGTCGTAGTTGGTTTAAGAAACGTCATGGATCTTTGGATTATAGAGGAGGATTTGATAAAAAAAACTTTTTATCTTAAATAATGTGGAAAAAAGAAAATGAAATTGGATTTTTTTTTTACTTTGAGCAATACAGAAAAACAAATGCTTTACCCTTAAATTTAAATTAAAAAATTATATATTTATTATCCGATTTTTGAAGCAGTCAGACCAATGAACAAGTAGAACGACTTGTTAGGCTATGCGGTATGATGATGGTCCTCCTTTGGAGGATGATCCGCCACGTAGGATGGGTGTGAGGGAGGGGCAAAGAGGATGGAGGTATGGAAATGGGGGATGGACCTAAAATGTATATGTATATATTGTATCTATAGGTGTGTGAGAGAGGGGGAGGCATGTTTTTTGTCTTCATGTGGAGCGTCTCCAATGTCCAGAAGAGGACGACCAGGACGAAGCCAGGGGCGGGGCGGTGTTTGGCCCGGCGCCGAACTAGAACAAACCGAGGACGATCCCCACACCAGACGGCCTTACACAAGTGGTCCAGTTTTTACGTGTGTATTAAATATGCATTCAATGACCACTAATTTGATAGATATCATACACAGTGTGCGTGTTTCAGTGAGGGGTTCACTATTTTTAACTAGTTTAATACATGTCCGGTGGACGGGTTACGTTAATGTTATATATATTAACAACATGAATGAACATATATTGTACACAAAGTTAAACAACACGACAAACAAAAGCACCATTTTTTAATTTATAAAAGGAAAACGAATGTCAACAATCTATAACCACAAAATGATAGAAAATAAAAATGATAGAGGGCTGAGACATGAAATAGTGTCATTTTGATGCAAAGGTAAACGATAGTTAAAACGCATGCATGGTAAAGTACAACAACACGTGCGGAATGTCTTATAACATTTAAACGTGGTTTACTGCCTCAATTTTTCGGCTTTTGGAGCGTCTCTTTGACCTCAAAAGAGACCTCTTTTCGAACTACTGTGTCACACCCCCAAAATTACCACCTAGGGAGTGTCCCTGCTAGGCGTGTGACGACTAGCAATGAGCCACCAATTACATTGAAACACAAGTTTGAAATAAAACTTCATTATTTAAAGATACTGAAGTCCCAACATAAGTTATTCAAAAACCATAAGTTTAGCGGAAGCGTTAATGTATCGTAATATAAATGTTATCCAATCAATCATAGTAAATAAATGTCTAATAATAAATCCATCAAGCAACCATGACCACTCGCGCCCTCCAGCCAGCAAGTTCCTGCTTTCCAAGTACCTAAGGACCTCGAGCATGTAACACGTGTATCAGACAAAGCTGGCGAGTTCACAGTTTTAGAAAACGTTTGATTACCCGTTGTATAGAAAATAGTTCAATACCCAATGCAAGTAATATTGTTAATATCTCATTTCCAAACACGGACGGCTCCTGAAATACATGACTGCCCTTCCCACGTACTCCTATCTAGTACTGGGCCAGACTGGGTCATTAGTTCACCTCCGTCCTCTACAGGCACGGGGTGAGGGTGCCAAACCTAAGTAGCGCTACTAACTAATACCCGATAAGGGACTTACAAACGATGATAGGTGAGAATATTAACCAATATACCCGTTTTTACCCAAAGACTTATCCCCCCACGGGATACCCACTGACTGTCCCCAACCACTGGGACGCATGCTCGAATGTAGTGAACTCACCTGGGATTGCTCGGTAGAATTAATTACTCTTTTAACAACAGTGATTTACCAAGCCCTATGATAGTTACACATAACAGTCAGTTTGCATACAAGCACAACACGTATCATTTCTCATTTAATCATTCGACACATTAGTCATCTTTCGATTCACAGTTATCATTCGACAACAACAGTTATGTTTCGGTACACTCATCTTTCGAACACAACGGATATGTTTCGATACACTCATCTTTCGATCATAATATATATATGTTTCGGTACACTCATCTTTCGATCACAACAGATATGTTTCGAACCAACTGCTATGTTTCGAACCAAGTGCTATGTTTCGAACCAAGTGTCATGTTTCGAACCAAATGTCATGTTTCGAACGTGCCAGTTATCCTTCGACTACCACAGTTATCTTTCGGTTACACTTAACAATTAACAATCAATTACAGCATCTTTCGGTTACAGAAACCCTAATCATACGATCCAGCAATCACGTTTTGTGTTTTCACCAGGAGTCAGTCTGTGAACGTGTGTGAATGAGTGCATACTTGTGCTCTAATGTACGATGTAATGTTCAAACAGATCATGATAACCGAACAACAATAATCAATAGCCTATCCGATTGGCTAGAATACAACCGATTAACCCTAGTCCGGTTCTACAACGACCCGAACCCATTCACCAAATTAACCCTAATCGATTGAAACAAGAACGTGGAACAATAACATCAATCAACATTATATCACAGAAATCGTCAATCGATCACCTACCTGTTAAACCCTAGTTCCATGCATGAACTATCTATCAAACAAAATCATGTAATTGAGAGCATCACATAGGAACAATATGCAAAGGATTATACTAACCGAATGATGGATGAGAATATGATGATGAACACAACAGGAGGTTCCTGATTTCTGCCGTCGCCCAAAAGGTTTCTAGGGTTTGGAATTGTTCGGTTGACTCTATGCCTTCTACGTAACTGCTGTTTAATATAGGTGGGGGTTTGGGCCGGTAACAAGTTGGGCCGAAAGTTAAGGCCTCACATCGAAGGATTGGGTCTTGGCTCGAAGGATCCTTCTTAGTCCGAAGGATTGTCGAAGGGTCCTATCCTGGGTCGAAGGATAGATCTTGGGTCGAAGGTTATGTTTCGTGATCCTTCGAAGGCTGGATCTTTCGGTTATATGATCCTTCGAAGGTTGGACCTTTCGGTCGAAGGATCTTTGGTTGAAAGATGTCTTAGCAAAATCCAGTATTCCAATACGTTACTCATTAACAAGTACAGGTTTGCAACATATACTCACTAACACACTGATCTAGGATATGTAAATACAACAAAGGAGTCGGGGAATAGGATAATACTAACCTCAAGAAGTCGGGTTGTCACATCATCCCCAACTTGAAAGAAATTTCGTCCCGAAATTTGGCAAGCAGGTACAAGAGAGTGAAGTGACAATTCAAGATTGTTGCGGATTTTCCTCAGGTGTTACATCATCCCCAACTTGAAGGGGAATCTCGTCCCGAGATTCACTAGTTTTGCTTGACTCTGCCTTGTCTTTGGGAAAGAGGTGAGGGTACTTTAGTTTCATCTGATCCTCGCGTTCCCACGTGAACTCCGGTCCACGCCTTGAATTCCAACGGACCCTAACAATCGGAATTCGACTGTGTTTACGGACCTTGACCTCCCGATCCATGATTTCAATAGGCTCTTCAACAAACTGCAGCTTGTCATCCAACTTGAGCTCTTGAAATGGCACAACCAGTGTCTCATCAACCAGACACTTCTTTAGTTGCGAAACGTGAAAGACATTGTGAACATTACCTAATTCCGCAGGTAACTCGAGTCTGTAAGCGACTTTACCGATCCGCTCAAGAATTTTGAATGGCCCAATGTAACGTGGATTAAGCTTGCCACGCTTTCCAAAGCGTACAACGCCCTTCCACGGTGAAACTTTCAACATAACCCGATCATTAACTTCGAACTCTAAAGGCTTTCTACGCTTGTTAGCATAACTTTTCTGACGATCACGCGCTGCTGCCATACGATCCCTTATCCGAGCTATATTTTGCGAAGTTTCCAGAATGAGTTCAGGACCTGTGAGTTGACTGTCACCTACTTCCGCCCAACAGAGAGGAGAACGACATTTCCGCCCATACAATGCTTCGAACGGAGCTGCCTGAATACTTGTGTGGTAGCTGTTGTTGTAGGAGAACTCTATTAACGGCAAGTGTCTTTCCCATCCCTTCCCAAAATCGATCACACATGCCCGCAGCATGTCTTCAAGTGTCTGAATAGTGCGCTCACTCTGACCATCCGTCTGTGGGTGGTAAGCGGTGCTCATATCAAGTTTCGAACCGAACAATTTGTGCATAGACTGCCATAATTCAGAAGTAAAGCGCGGATCTCGATCTGAGATGATAGAAGTTGGCACTCCGTGTCGAGCAACTACCTCCTTAAGATATACCGCTGCAAGCTGCGAAAACTTATCTGTTTCCTTGATTGCTAGAAAATGTGCCGATTTCGTGAGTCGATCAACAATCACCCATATAGTGTCGTTTCCAGCCTGAGTTCTTGGTAATCCAGTAATGAAATCCATAGCGATCTGTTCCCATTTCCACTTAGGTATTTCTGGCTGCTGTAGTAGACCCGAAGGCTTCTGGTGTTCCGCTTTAACTCTAGCACAAGTTAAGCATTTACTCACGTACGTGGCTATGAGGGCTTTCATGTTCGGCCACCAATACATAACCTTAAGATCATGATACATCTTGTCTGATCCCGGGTGGATAGAATATCGTGACTTGTGTGCTTCATCCATTACAAGTTCTCTAAGATCACCAAACAGAGGAACCCATACTCTTCCCATGATGTAGTAGATGCCGTCAGATCTCTGTTCAAACTGTTTTTCCATACCGCGCAAACCCTCAGTTTTAATGTTCTCTTCCTTCAATGCCTCAGTCTGGGTCGTACGAATCCTATCAGGAAGGCTGGAATGGATAGTGAGCTGTAATGCGCGAACGCGTTTAGGTTTCGTTTCTTTGCGGCTAAGTGCATCCGCCACAACGTTAGCTTTACCTGGGTGATATTTGATGGCACACTCGTAATCATTAAACAATTCCACCCAACGACGCTGTCGCATATTCAATTCTCTTTGGTCGAAGATATGCTGAAGGCTCTTGTGGTCGGTGTAGATTGTGCATTTCGTACCGTATAAATAGTGCCTCCAAATCTTTAGCGCAAACACTACTGCTCCTAACTCCAAGTCATGTGTCGTGTAGTTCCTCTCGTGAACCTTCAACTGTCGAGAAGCGTAAGCTATCACTTTCTCGCGTTGCATCAACACGCAACCGAGACCCTGAATCGAAGCATCACAATAAACTACAAAATCCTCAGTGCCATCCGGTAGAGATAAGATTGGTGCGCTGCATAACCTTTGTTTCAAAAGCTGGAAAGCATCCTCCTGTTTCGTCCCCCAAGAGTAAACTACTTTCTTCTGTGTTAACGAGGTGAGTGGCTGTGCAATCTTTGAGAAGTTCTGAATGAAACGGCGATAATACCCTGCTAGACCGAGAAATTGCCGCACCTCCGAAGGGTTCTTTGGTGCCGCCCAATTTCTAATGGCGTCAACTTTGGCAGGATCCACATGTATGCCTACCTCATTGACTATATGCCCCAGAAAATGTACCTCCCGTATCCAAAAATCACACTTAGAAAACTTTGCGTACAACTGCTCCCTCCTCAGGAGTTATAGGATAAGGCGTAGGTGCCGCTCGTGATCCTCCTTGTTCTTGGAGTAAATTAGAATGTCGTCAATAAAAACGATAACGAAGTCGTCAAGGTATGGCTTGCACACGCGGTTCATGAGGTCCATGAAAACCGCTGGTGCGTTGGTTAACCCGAATGGCATAACCAAGAACTCATAGTGACCGTATCGCGTCCGAAACGCGGTTTTGGGAACGTCTTCCTCTCTGACTCGCACTTGATGATAACCAGACCTTAAGTCGATCTTAGAGTAAAAGCTCGACCCTTGTAACTGGTCAAACAGGTCGTCAATACGAGGCAAAGGATAACGGTTTTTGATCGTCATCTTGTTGAGCTCGCGATAATCTATACACATTCGTAAGGACCCGTCCTTCTTCTTCACAAATAAGACTGGGGCTCCCCAGGGGGAAGAGCTAGGTCGGATGAAACCCCTATCCAACAGCTCTTGGAGTTGGTTTGATAATTCCTGCAGTTCTCCTGGCGCAAGACGATAAGGAGCACGAGCAACTGGGGCTGCCGCTGGGGCGAGGTCAATCTGGAATTCCACCTGACGATGTGGAGGTAAACCAGGAAGTTCCTCAGGAAATACGTCAGGATATTCCCGAACAACTGGAAGATCCTCGATCTTCCTTTCATCAGGCGATGAATCGGTAACAAGAGCTAATATAGCAGGATAGCCCTTACGCAAATACTTCTGAGCCTTCATTGCCGAAACCATGCTAACTGGGGTCCCGCTGCGATGACCTTGAACTGATAGAAATTCCCCACTGGGAAGGGGAACACGTATGATCTTCTCCTTGCAGAGAATCTCTGCTTGATACTTGGACAACCAGTCCATACCAACGATCACGTCGAAGCTTCCAAGAGTAATAGGAATCAAGTCAATGTCGAAAACTTGACCCAGAAGATCGATTTTACACCCAAATAGAACATGCGTAGCTTCGATTGTTTTACCATTTGCGATTTCTACTATGTGTTTCATTACAAGAAGTGTAGGACTTAACCCTAATTGGGAGCTAAACTCTAAAGACACGTAACTCCAGTCGGCACCAGAATCAAATAAAATAGAAGCAATAACACCGTTTACTGAAAACGTACCAGTAACCACGTTGCCGTCGTTCCGCGCTTCCCCAGCTCCCAGCACAAACCCGCGCCCACGCGCAACATTACCCCCGTTGTTCCCTGCATTGTTATTCCCGTTACCACCCCCTGTGTTCTGTCTCAGCTGAGGGCAGTCTCGCTTGAAGTGCCCCTCGGCCCCACACTGATAACACCCTTTCTGATTACCCTGAGTTTGCTGAGGCTGTTGCCTACCCGCCTGCTGCGCTGGCTGCTGCTGAGCTGGAAGTGTGGTCCTACAATCCCTGGCCTTGTGCCCCGGTCGATTACACCGATAACAAACTCGAGTACACTGCCCCTTGTGATGAAGATCACACTTGCTGCACAAGGGTAGCTTCCCCGCATATGATCCCTGCCCTGATCTGTTACTCGAGTTCTGATTTACTGATGCTGTCTGGCTGAAACTGCGGGTGCTGCCAGTATCCGTCTTCTTCTGAGGCTGTGTAGAGTTGGACCCCTTGTCCGTATCGTTCCACTTACGTTTGCCATCTGCAGCAGATGCAGTGGAAGTAGTGGCAGCTGTGGTAGTGCTAGAAATACGAGGTGGCATTGAGTCGCTCTCCACCTCCTGGTCAACGATTTTATGTGCCAATCTAACAATCTGGGTTAGGTTATTGAGGTTCGCTGCTGTAACTAAACCCTTCACCCGTGGAGGTAACCCCTTAATAAACAACTCGATTCTTCGGGGCATGGGTCGGGACAAGTTCGGACACAAATCAGCTAACTCATACGACCGCTTCACATACGCCTCGATTTCAGACCCCACCATTGTCAGATGATAGTACTCATTCTCTAACTTCGCTATTTCATCTCGAGGACAGTATTCCTCTCTCATCAGTTCTTTAAAATCATCCCACGTAGTGGAGTTCGCCGCCTCAATACCTAGCAGTTGGACCTGGGCATTCCACCAGGTCAAGGCACCATCCTGAAGCGTGCCTGCTGCAAACTTTACCCTATCCCCAACTGGGCAGTTACATATCGCAAACACTGACTCCGCCTTTTCGAACCAGCGTATAAGTCCTACAGCCCCTTCAGTGCCACTGAAGGTCTGTGGCTTGCAATCCATGAAAGTTTTAAAAGTGCAGACCGGTGGGTGAGGCTGGTTTTGTGGCGCCGGCTGACCTATTAACGAAAGAAAATAAACCAACAAGTAAGACTCAAGTTCACGATTCAAAGGGAAGAATGTCTGGTACATGTCATACCAGCCTGATAAGCTGCCAAGGCTGCAGCCACCTGGGCGTTGAGTAATGCCTCTAGCTCAGCTTGAGTCATATGGATTTCGCCTTGTCCGCCACCGCGGCCTCCACCACGCCCACCGCGTCCACCACGACGACCTCCACCACGTCCGTTCATGATTCTATAAGTATGGGAAGAAGTAACAAATTAACAGACCATTTCAGGCGAATGTCAAGTATTGCTATAGTATTCACAGTTTTCGAGGTTCTAATACAACATTGACTAACAACGCGGGATTCCTTTTTCACACTAGTCGAGATTTACTGGGACTCACATGCACCTCACGTTGTTATTATGTGTGCACCCATAATAATAACCTGATTTACATGCTTATCTCAGTTCCTCCCTACTCATGTTAGAAGGTTTCCCCTAATTCATACAGTACGACCGTCGATATCACAACATAGATCATGTAAACACAAGAAGAGTCCTACTCTTAAAAACACGTAGTATGGACAGGTAGCATAGTAATTCGTATTGTAATGGCATGTGTGTGTTCGAGTGTGATATCAATCATGAGTATGTACTAACTGTATTATACAATAGTAAACAAGAGACGAACCTTGCTGCCTGGAGCTGAGTGTCATGGTCCATGTCGTATCAGTATGTCGTATCAGTTCAGTTATAGTCTGGTTTTATAAAACATTTTTAAAACCAATTCACTATAACCAGTGGCTCTGATACCAAACTGTCACACCCCCAAAATTACCACCTAGGGAGTGTCCCTGCTAGGCGTGTGACGACTAGCAATGAGCCACCAATTACATTGAAACACAAGTTTGAAATAAAACTTCATTATTTAAAGATACTGAAGTCCCAACATAAGTTATTCAAAAACCATAAGTTTAGCGGAAGCGTTAATGTATCGTAATATAAATGTTATCCAATCAATCATAGTAAATAAATGTCTAATAATAAATCCATCAAGCAACCATGACCACTCGCGCCCTCCAGCCAGCAAGTTCCTGCTTTCCAAGTACCTAAGGACCTCGAGCATGTAACACGTGTATCAGACAAAGCTGGCGAGTTCACAGTTTTAGAAAACGTTTGATTACCCGTTGTATAGAAAATAGTTCAATACCCAATGCAAGTAATATTGTTAATATCTCATTTCCAAACACGGACGGCTCCTGAAATACATGACTGCCCTTCCCACGTACTCCTATCTAGTACTGGGCCAGACTGGGTCATTAGTTCACCTCCGTCCTCTACAGGCACGGGGTGAGGGTGCCAAACCTAAGTAGCGCTACTAACTAATACCCGATAAGGGACTTACAAACGATGATAGGTGAGAATATTAACCAATATACCCGTTTTTACCCAAAGACTTATCCCCCCACGGGATACCCACTGACTGTCCCCAACCACTGGGACGCATGCTCGAATGTAGTGAACTCACCTGGGATTGCTCGGTAGAATTAATTACTCTTTTAACAACAATGATTTACCAAGCCCTATGATAGTTACACATAACAGTCAGTTTGCATACAAGCACAACACGTATCATTTCTCATTTAATCATTCGACACATTAGTCATCTTTCGATTCACAGTTATCATTCGACAACAACAGTTATGTTTCGGTACACTCATCTTTCGAACACAACGGATATGTTTCGATACACTCATCTTTCGATCATAATATATATATGTTTCGGTACACTCATCTTTCGATCACAACAGATATGTTTCGAACCAACTGCTATGTTTCGAACCAAGTGCTATGTTTCGAACCAAGTGTCATGTTTCGAACCAAATGTCATGTTTCGAACGTGCCAGTTATCCTTCGACTACCACAGTTATCTTTCGGTTACACTTAACAATTAACAATCAATTACAGCATCTTTCGGTTACAGAAACCCTAATCATACGATCCAGCAATCACGTTTTGTGTTTTCACCAGGAGTCAGTCTGTGAACGTGTGTGAATGAGTGCATACTTGTGCTCTAATGTACGATGTAATGTTCAAACAGATCATGATAACCGAACAACAATAATCAATAGCCTATCCGATTGGCTAGAATACAACCGATTAACCCTAGTCCGGTTCTACAACGACCCGAACCCATTCACCAAATTAACCCTAATCGATTGAAACAAGAACGTGGAACAATAACATCAATCAACATTATATCACAGAAATCGTCAATCGATCACCTACCTGTTAAACCCTAGTTCCATGCATGAACTATCTATCAAACAAAATCATGTAATTGAGAGCATCACATAGGAACAATATGCAAAGGATTATACTAACCGAATGATGGATGAGAATATGATGATGAACACAACAGGAGGTTCCTGATTTCTGCCGTCGCCCAAAAGGTTTCTAGGGTTTGGAATTGTTCGGTTGACTCTATGCCTTCTACGTAACTGCTGTTTAATATAGGTGGGGGTTTGGGCCGGTAACAAGTTGGGCCGAAAGTTAAGGCCTCACATCGAAGGATTGGGTCTTGGCTCGAAGGATCCTTCTTAGTCCGAAGGATTGTCGAAGGGTCCTATCCTGGGTCGAAGGATAGATCTTGGGTCGAAGGTTATGTTTCGTGATCCTTCGAAGGCTGGATCTTTCGGTTATATGATCCTTCGAAGGTTGGACCTTTCGGTCGAAGGATCTTTGGTTGAAAGATGTCTTAGCAAAATCCAGTATTCCAATACGTTACTCATTAACAAGTACAGGTTTGCAACATATACTCACTAACACACTGATCTAGGATATGTAAATACAACAAAGGAGTCGGGGAATAGGATAATACTAACCTCAAGAAGTCGGGTTGTCACATACTGCCTCATTTTAAGTGAGCAGAATGTAATGCCAAATGCTATAAATGTATACATCAGATTATCAATTATGATATGTGTTTTCCATAATTAGTACAAGGATTTAACAAAATATTGTGATATGTGTTTTCCATAATTAGTAGAAGGATTTAACAAAATATACACGTGGAAAGGTTTGGACGTTTGGTGTAGAATTACCACAAAAAGGCACACAATTTTTGAAGTTGAAAATAAGTTTGTTTGACCTGAAAAGTCAATGTTCATATTTTCTTAAAGGTGTTGTTTCATTTCTTTGGCCAAAATGACTAAACATTGAAATTTTTAACTATATGAATTTTTGAATGAATGCATACACTTTTTGAATGAATGCATACAGGTTTCGAAAAATTAGATATACCAAGTTTGAAATTAAAAGTTAATGATCCAAAATGTACAAGTACAAACCTGAATTTGATCTTTGCGTCAACGATTTTTTTAATATCTTTGGTTATCGAATGCAAATTATCTTCTAGATAATTGACCTGATATGGAAAAATATCGGGTGTTGCAGAGCAATGGTTTTTAGTCTACATGAGCTACTATTGCAAGGAACTCTTTGACCCGTTGTGGATGTGTTAGGGCTGTATATACTGAAGTCTAGCCGCTGTTAAACAAACAATTGTTTCATACTGAAACTCACCATCCATGACTTTGTTGTACTTACCAAAAACTCACACAAGTCTTCCATATCTCCTTATACAACAGATCTTCAAAACATTAACATCATAAACAATTTGAAGATGAAACTAATATCTGAATGTTGCGGGGAATTATATCATCTTCACTACTTTTTTTTGTCAATAGGAGCAAAGCCACCAAAACTCATCAGAATCCCCCTCTGCTTGTAAAGTAGATAAATGAAATAATCAATTTAAACATAAAAACATGTCTTACCAACAGTTGCAACATCACATGTCCCCTTATGATATTTATCCTTTAAAAACTGAATAACTTCCGATACTTTAGCCCTTTCTTGTATATTTGAGTTTGCCGCATTAAATTGAAAGATCTTGTCTTTAATGTCCAAGATAAAGACATCAATGTGGATAGTGAAAAAGGAAAGAACTTGTCTTTAATGTCCAATACAAACACAATTTTACTTTCACATATGTGTAATAATAACTTAATTTTTTTTATATAAGCTGAAAATATAGGTGGGTTAGACACCTGCTACAAATTGACAATACATTTTTCATTTTCCTTTGCCTGTGTACAGTGGTGTTTTTATCACATTCATGACCCGGAGGTTCCCTATAATAACAATCAACCAATTGAGTCAATGACTTGCCAGTATCTTCAGTTTCATAAGATATACGATCTCAAATACACTTCAAACCATGTGTCTTTTCTCTTCTTCTTCTTTTTTTTTGTGCTAAGAGTGGTATGATTGAAACAATGCAAAAGATAGGCAACTAACCTGTGCGTATGGTGTAGCAATCTTGACGAATGAAAAAGTCGAATCTAGTGAGTATCCAATTCCTTGGAGACAGAACTGTACTCATACATCCATCCATACATGATGCATACGTCCTATACACATGTACACATACACATATATACATACATAATTTCAAACTGACCTTCAAGAGTAAAAAATGCTTTAATCAGAAAGCGAATAAGGGAAGGAACCGAAAAGTACCAAATAGTAGTTCCATAGAAGGTTACACTAAGAGGTAGCAATTCAACCCATTCATTTATGAATATGTCAATTTGGGTTCTATTTTATATCAAACGGGTCAAAAGAACACATCAAAAAAAATATCTAAAGGGGGAGCACGTCAAAGGGGTAAAAGTAGCAAAAGCCAATTTTAATCATCCCCAAACTCCTAAACAGTTTTATAAATTTATTCAAAGATTTGTATTATTACTATGTTGTCGTTTATGCACTCAAAATTCACACCTCATACATTAATTGTAAGTTTAGACTTTACGTAGTGATTTAACTAAAAAGTGAAAAAGTGAGTGCTTACTGGAATGCCACATAGGTAGTGGGGCTCTCACTAACTAAAGCATTAAAAGTATGTAATGGTATTTGGCGCCCCCTTTCCTCGAAACCATTTAACGGATCAATCCCTCTATGGCACTCATCAAGGGGATAACACCCCAAGCTTTTGTGCCATTTGAAAGGTGGTGCGGTGTATGGCGCCCTATGGGGGTATGTGGCAGTGGTTTAATGCCCACTACACATAGACTTAATAATAGATATCCAAACCCAACTGATACAACGTTAATAAAAAAGGACACATTTCAACCCAAACCTACATTGACCCCATTACCCAACCCGACTATCCTGCCACCAGTGGCAGACCTAGGATTTTTTTTCATGGGGGGACGAAAATTTTTTGAGATCACTTGTATATCGTTATATAATAAATTTTTTCGGTCTAGTTGGGGTCGGGTCAGGTAATATAATGGGTAAATTACACTTTTCGTTCTTTATGCTTGTACCAAATTGCAACGGATAGCCTTTAACTTCAATAATTACAGTCACAATCCTTTATTTGTAAAACCCATTACACTTTACGTCCTTTAACCCTAACCTGGTTAAAATTTTCAGTTAAATATGTCATGTGGTATGCACATGAGGGTAGATTGGTAATTTTACTCATTTTATTTATCTACAATAATATCACACAATAAAAGAAATCAGAAAATGATACACTACATCTTCTCTCTCCTTTTCAATTAAATAATATTCTTTTATACCTTTATCATTACCTTTTCTCTCTCCTCCACTCACAATCACTTTCAAAATATATTAAAAAATTATAGGGGGTGAACAGTGTCCCCTCAAATATGCAGATGAACAGTAACATTTTCTCCCTCCTACACTCACAACCACTTTTTATACTCTTTATATTATAAAAACTCCACTCACAGATTTTAGTGGGTTGGATGTGAATGCTCTTACAACATATATGAAAAATGTAAACCCTCCCAGCACCCCCCCCCTCTATCTCTTCAACAAATCCTCACCGCAATTGATAGCCACCACCGTCGTAATCGGCCACCTACAACCACCATCTCTGCAACAACCACTCTCTCCCACTGACAAGACGCCACCACCGTTTTCCCACCCATCTTCATTCCCATCTGAAAAGCCACCTGCTTCTCTAGATCTGAAAAAGCCCACCTCCCTCTCTCTCTAAAAACTCAAAGAACCGATCTCTCTCTCTCTCTCTCTCTCTCTTAACTCCTTATGGAGGCCAATTCAGATTTTTATGCGGTGGTGCCGGTGGCCGGAGAAGGAGAAAGAGGCGGCTGCGGCGGTGCCGGTGGCCGGAGCATGGGATTTAGGGGCGGAAGAACAGAAACCGGCGGTTTCTTGAACAAATTGAAGATTTTTTTGAGTTGATCAGTGAAAATGTTGTGTTGAGTTGTGTCTTTGAAATAAGGTACTTGAAATTGATGATTTTGCATACAGTTAATTGGTTGGTTGATTGATGATATTACACAGAAAGTTATTTGTTTGGCTTTTATTGAATGTTGATATCAGTATTACTGTGTGTTAGAATTGATGTATAGTTTTTGGTAATTCTTGATTTGATTAATGTTGGTGGGGGTTATTGATTTGGGGATGAAGATGAACGATTTGAAATATAGGTTTTTTTTAGGTTTTAGGATCACAGGGGTAAAATAGTAAAAGGACATAAATGCCCTCACATGAGGTGCATATGATCTGATTTAACATAAATTTTTAACTTGGTTAGTGTAAAAGGACGAAATGTGTAATGAGTTTTGCAAATAAAGGATTATAACTGTAATTATTAAAGTTAAAGGCTATCTATTGCAATTCGGTACAAACATAAAAGACGAAAAATGTAATTTACCCTAATATAATAAAAAAAATTAGGTAAAAAATAATAGTGGGCTTAATATTCATAAGGTTAACTAATAAAAATATTAGATATTTCATGAGCGGGTCGGGTTATAACTAACATTACCAAATATTTACAAGTATCAAAATATATTTTTAAAAAGTAATATTAATTAATCTATCTTGATCTTTATAAAACTAAAGCACAGTATATTAAGTAAAATTGGAATTAAACTAAAGAAGAGTAATGTTATGTAAACTTGGAATTTAAACTTTATTAGGCCATGCGTAGTCATAAATCACATTTAGGGGTGTTATGTGACAAGTGGCAAAATGAGTAAGAAGGAGGCTTTATATCACAAGAGGGTGTAGTGGTAAGGGGGTTATATAACCCCTTCAATTATACATACATATGTATGTATATATATGTGTGTGAGTGGGGGGAAAGATTATGCAGATGAAAACGCCGCGACGAGGATCACGGGAGCCAAGATTTAAACCCCCGTAGCGCCCCCTATAATGGTGTTGGGCGGCGCTATGGGGCGCCATAACCAGAAACGCTGTGATGTGCCGCCCCATTACACAAGATCTTAAAATATGATATAGTTATTTTTAGGCAACACAATTTATTTATAGCAGTATTACTTTTTATTTAAACTAATAAGACAAAACATGGTGAATTATTTACAGAATTAATTGTAAACTAAATAATTAATTAAAATACTCAAGAAACAAAGTTCAGCTAATAAATTGTGAATTAAAATGAGGTAGTTTGTGCAAGCCGTTTTTGAATAGTATATACAAAATGAATTGGTTTATTGGAAATAAAATAATAGTCTCTAGTATTAATGGGACTTTCAGCTCTGTGCCGAGTTAGTTATACTCAAACTAAAGCCCATACTCCATCTTCTTCATCGCTGAGTCATTTCTACTCTCTACTCTGATGAACAGCATGTAAGAGTCGCCGGAAAAAAATATATTATGTTATCTTATCTTCGCTTGTTTCTCTGCACAGATCCGACGAGTTCATGGGGTGCGAAACCAAAATTTATGGGGGCACTTGAGATTTTACGGTAACTATAAAACTAAAAAAACAAAACTTAAGGGGTGCACCCGCCCATGTTAGAAATAACCCGTTGATGTGGCCTTAGGGATCATTTGGTAACATTACCAATATGACATAACTAGTCCCCGACAATTACTTGATGGTAGTAATTGTAATTATTGATTAGTATTAAGGGGCAATTATGATTTCCCTTTAGGTACCATTAGTAGAGAAAACATAGAGTTTTATAAGTGATCACCATTCATGACCATTATTCATTGATCTTTATATATTGATGACAAGTGGTGATCAAAACTCTCTAGTAGAACACCAATACTAAAATACTAAAATTCTCTCTAAGGTGATCCATCAACCTAAGGTACCATAACGGGAATCATGGCCTTATCTTCGTCTTCAAAGATGACCACTCCCACAAGTAAGTGTCTCTAACTTGGTATCTATATTTACGTTATGATTGAATAAACATGATTAGGTTCTATATTTTGACCCATGTTTATAGATATAATCAACATGTGGTATCAGAGCAATGTTGATTATATCATTCGATTATGTAAATTTATTGATGATCATTTTTATCTTGTTATGCTCAGTTTACATTTTTCTGTTTGCAATGTAATCAGCGAACAAAATATTTTAGCAGATTTTTTAAAATGACATACTCTGCAACTAAACTGAAAGGATCACTAATGCATCATGAAACTGATGCATAATATATAGTTTTTTTAGTTGGATTTATGAAGACATCGTTGATATTGCCACTGAAGTTGAACAAAATGTATATAATAAAATAAAAAAAATCTATTTACAGAAGTTGTTTTTCATGGAATCAAGCTTATCCATATTGCCAAAATTTTGATGTTCTAATCGTTTAACCTTTCTTATGTTATAATGGAAATTAAAATCATTAAGGTCTATTTATTTTATTTTTTAATTATGGATGAATGAGATTCCATCCATAAATAATATTACCGTTTCCTCTAATGTTTCATTATTGTTTATTTATCCACATTTAATGTAATTAAATTAAATGAAACTCTTGATGTGTGTGTTTTGTGGGCACTATTGTCTTTATGATACTAGGGGGAATACCCGTGCGATGCACGACATGCATAATAGTTATTGTTTTTTCCTGGAACGACGACTGATATAGATAGTGTGTGACACGGTACGGAAGTGCGAATATAGTATAGATTTTTAAAACAAAACCCGGGTTTTTTTAAAGTTAGCCGTTTGACTATGATTATTTTGACCAAAGTCCACTCCTCATTCGGCGCTTTGTGGTAGCACCACCAGTCAAAAAAGGCCCAAAACACCAGAGGGTACAGTGTTCCCCCACGTTTTTAAGACGCTTTGAGAGAGGTTTGCGCCCCACCACATGTAGTCTCACAAAACTTCAAATCTATGGACGTGTGGTTTCTCAACCCTCTTCAAAAGACGTCACAGTTTTCAAATTTTTTTATTTTTTCTTTTTCATTGTTTTAAATGGTGTAAAATAGATGTTATATATATATATATATACATATTATACTACATACACATATACATATAAATTTAGTTTTAACATCTAAAAGTCAAATTGCAGGTTTTGTTCCCTTTTATAGATCAGAAAGCAATTTATAAACCAACAAAATTAACAAATCCTAACAGTTCTTCAAGTGTTTAGTTATATAATCTATATATTTATTTACTAAAATTTATTACAATTAACCCAATACTTAATAAATAGGGTATGCAGGACTTAAAAAGTGTTATCTGGACACGTATGTCACTCCAGCTTGTCAATCTTGTGTACCGACTCCAGGGTAATATTTTTAGATGCCTGCAACACACCTGGTTATAAAAGTAAAAAATAAACAAAAATGATGTTTTAGATTTTTACCCTGGTCTCAAACTTAATGTAGTTGTTTAGTCCATTTAATTAAATTTTATTTTTAGTTGACGCATAGGTACAATGTAGTCCTCTATTTGTGACAATTGTCATTGTGCTTATAGTCCTGTGATGTTGTTTTAATACCCATTAACCAACTCGTTTCGCCTCTATTTCTCAGTTATTTAAAGAAGCAACATATACATCAGAAGTAAATTTCTAAAGATAATGGTGAACCGTCAATGGTACAATAAACTTACCTCAGGACTACCATTTGCTAAACTGGTAGTGTATCTCAGAGTCCAGAAATCCCGTGCTAGAGTTATTTCAATTAATATATGGAGAAAAGGAAGAGCCTCATTGATTAAACATGGTCATAAAGGCTCGTACTATTTCATTAAAGTTAATTGTAATATTAAATATTAGTTATCTAATAACCAATCAATCCTTTAAGGTGAATTCTTATGAAAAGTCTATAAGTCCTAACTTAAACATTAATATATGGAGAAAAGGAAGAGGCTCATTGATTAAACATGGTCATAAAGGTTGGTACTATTTCATTAAAGTTAATTGTAATGCATTTAAAGCAACCATAAATTTTGATTTTAAATATAAGATATAGCTAAACTTAGAAATTGTTTACTGAAAGTTGAAGTTGAAATAAATCATATTCAGATAATTATTTTTTATATGCAAATTCAAACAGACCTATCAAAATATGTAGGAAAACTCCATGCAAGTCTAACTCCGTCACGCTTAAATTCATGTAACCTGAATGCGGTTCATTACTTATTTAACCCATTTATTTAAATAGGCAGGCGGGTAGTAATCGGGTTGGTGGGTTGTAAAACTGTGTTAATTTTACCAGCATGGTGGAAGTCAATATTCTACCAGCATCATTACATCCAACTTTTTAAAAGTAAACAAATGGTTTGATAATATGAAAACTATTTCAAATGAATATTAGTAATGTATAAATTTAAACGAACATTCAAATGAAAATAAAGAATGGTTACAAACGAACGCAAATAAGAGAGAGGACAGACATAAACGAAAGTCAATCATCGAACATAAATGAACGAAAATAAACGAACGAACATAACATTGAACCTCCAATTCGTTTACGGGTTGCACCTACTTCTGTTTAAAGCAAGATGTATAGATTATGCAACGTACCTTAACCACGCGTGTGTGTATGTGAATATATGTTTTTAACTTGATCCGCATAAATAGTTTTGAGCCAATAGAAAGCGAACCGGGGACTAAATAAAAAATGGAACCCAACTAAAAGCGAAAACCAAGGAAACTGAAACCAAACCTAAACGAACCAAAAAACAAAACCAGACCGAAATGAACCTGTACAAACTGAATAATTTTACCGAAACAAATAAGCCGAGACAAATAATGTTGCTGAAATGAAAACCGAACCTGAACCAAAAACAAATAAAGCGAATCTAACCGGAAAGGAAACTAAATTTACACAAAACTAAAAAAAACTGAAAACGGAACAAAAAACGTAAAAGATCTTACCGAAACGAACTCAAAAAACTTAGATCGAAACAAAACAATTGCTGGGAAAAATCAAAACCAAAACGATGCAAAAAAATAAAACAACCTAAAACCAAACCGAAACCAAAAACTGATAAAAGTAAACAAAATTGATTCAAAATCGACCCGACAATAAAAACGGTCACGTTAATAAAGTATTCACTTTCACACCTGGCAGGGGTGATTAGTATGTGGTAGCAAAACAATCAAATAGTTAACGAACAATAAAAATGCAGGTACCTTAACAACGGTAGTGACTCGGTTAGTGACTATCAATTGTTCGGAGATTACTTTGAATCAAGAGTTAGTATGCTAATGGGCTATTAAGCAGTTAGTAATAAATAACCGAGTCACTAACAACTCTATTAACCAAAAATGTTGCATCAGTTCTACTAAAATTGTTAAATAACAATTGATAGTCCTTATTATTAACCTTAACAACATTAGCATACTAAAATTATTATTGACTATCAGCTAATTATTTATTACTAAAATGTTGTATTAGCTTTATTCTGCAACATATTCTTTATAAACTATGCTTACCTTGACATAACCTAATAGCTATATTTCCTTATTAGAAGTCAATGATAATTGAAAATTAGTACATATTATTACCTTGCTAGTGAACACATTTACTCTATGTTTAGGGCACAATTTGATTAGGTTGCTGATACTAAATTGAATATCACACCAAATTACAACAGCAGTTTATATTGCTACTATTCACCCAAATCAAGCACCTTAAATAAGTCAGTGTTTCTCTATATTCAAAAAACGAACTATAACTGACGATCATTAAATTGCAACAGTCAATTTAATCCAAATACTGCAATGGAAACATAAAATCTACCACAATTCGTTGGTTAATCACGTATAGTTCTTAATCGATTAGAATCAGAAAAAGAAAATTGACTCGCTGTAACTTAAAATCAGGAAGAAGGCGAACAAAGAGGCGGAGTTTTTCGAAATCAATGACCCCTGTCTTTCATTGTTATTCCTTGAATGAGGTAAGCAAGACCCCATACTACACACTACATACACATACATAAAAATTGGGTTCAATATTATTTGTATAAACACCGATTGGAAACCCTCACATTGCATTTGATGAAACCCTAATCAATATAAACACACACACACTAAGACTCACGAATCGAATTTATAAAAGGAAAAATTTGGGCTGTTTTTACCTCTTGCTACTCCAAATCTTCATTACCATACATTATCTTCATCTTAGAAATATATATATTGCACTTAAAGGTTGCTGGAGAGTCGGAGGATGATGTGTAATTAAAGGAGCACGTAAATGACCCATTTTGATTCCAACTGAAGTTGCCGACTGATGGAGAGCTTGATGGAGAGCCTGTGCAGGAGATCAATCGAAGATATATGTCTGAGAATTACGTGCCAAATCTATGAAGATCTTCAATTGGGGAGAAGTTAATTACGATTCCAATTGATTTGCCGACTGATGGAGAGCCTGATGGCGAGCCTGTACAGGAGATCAATCGAAGATATATGTCTGAGAGTTGTGTGCCTAATCGATGAAGATCTTCAATTGGGGAGAAGTTAATTATGGATTGGAGAGCATATATTGAGAGGCGAAGGATGAGTATCACGGACTCCAAAGTCCCCACAACGCCAGTTAAACAACCCTTTCACTTCCGGAAATCCTCTTCTCGCCGTTGCATCCGTCTCCGGCGACTCCTCCACTACCTCATGTTCTTCCTTTGCACATTCTTCAACTAATGAGATGTCGTACGGAGGCGAAACCGAAACCTCTGGCGGAGGATTTAAAGCTTTTCCGGCGAACCTCCGATGACTCGCCTTCTCTTTCTTCTGGTTAGGTTTACGGCCGCGACAGTTACCTGTTCACTACTGGTAAAGTTTTCTTCAATAGCTTCAATTACTTGATGAATTAGCTCTCGGTTAACATACGTGTCCCATCGGAACCAGTAGTTCGTGTAATAATCGAAGCAATCGCAGTCGAATACCGGAAATTTATGTGCGGCCGGAGCTTTCTTCGTATTGTTATTATCAGATGATCTAGGGTTTGTGGAATTATTTTTGACACAAATGATTAAAGTAATGTAACTTGTGATTATTAAACTGGAATTGTTTTTGACCCAAATGATTAAAGTAATGTAAGTTGTGATTATTAAGTAAATTAAATGAAATTAATAGGATTCTTATAAGCTTGTGCATTTAAAAGGAATTTTTACATATATCCCCTTATTAAAAGCCCTTATTACATATTTGTCCAATCTTTAAAATCAATTACATATTTCCCCCTTTCTTTATGAAATTACCCTTTTACCCTTTATCTTAATTTCTTATCTCTTAACTTCAAAATCAATCTAGTCTATACTCTATATGTTGTGATAAAATATTTAAAATATTTCTTTGAAAAAAAAACGGTCATACCCATTTTATAAAACAAGTGACCTTTTTACATATCTAGTTACTGGTTAAGTTTTAGTTTACATATTTTTTACAACCGACCCATTATACATTTAAATTTTAGTTAACTACACTAACAATTTACGTTAAAATATTGATTATCTAAAATATCTTATATAAAAAAACATATTGTTATACAATATACGTTTGTTTTTTTCAAGTCGTAATCAATTTTTCTTTAGCCTAAATCTTAGTTCGATCATCAACATTTTAATTGTTTTGAAGCTGGAGCTAAATTTCCATTTTTTGTGTAATGCTATTTTAGAAATCTAATTGTCATGTTTTAAACATTCAAAATAATATTGAAAAAACTGTTTTACAGCAAAAGTAAATTTTTAAACCATGGTCGCATGACTGTTTTCTTTAAAAAAATAATGCTTAAGAGCTATGACGTATTATATATAAGCAAAACTTTCAATTTTCACATAACAGAGGCAGAAGCTTATAAAAAAAATAGGCAGGGCTTATAAAAAAAAATGAATTCATATCATTAGGTTAATATCTTATTTGTAAACAATTATATTACACATTAAATCATAAAATATGTAAGTAATGGTATTAGAAAGGGAAAAAATGTAATAATCATTTAATAAGTTCATTAAGGGTAAAATAGTAATTCAATAGGAGTGATTTTAATAAAATGGGTAAATATGTAATATGTATGGTTTAAAAGGGGGAAATATGTAATTGATTTTAAGGGTTGGGTATATATGTAATAAATGATCTTAGAAGGGGGATATATGTAAATGACCTCATTTAAAACAACCATAAATTTTGGTTTTAAAATAGAACATATAACTAAACTTTAGAATATATATAGATAATGATATTCCAAATTGATTTTTCTATGAAGAGAATGCTTCAATATAAGTTTATAAAATCTTTTGGTATATTCACATTAGACTTTTTATTATAACCATCTAAACGATACAATTAATGCTTGGATTTATATTTATGCAAATCTTTATATTTTATTTAAATCTACTGAGATATATTTGTTTTTAAATCTACTGAGATAAATTATGTCTAAATCCTTACAGTTATTATATTTGACTATATGGGATTCTATTATGTTTTGGGTTCATCACACTAAGCGAAATTAATCTTTTTACTTATGTCTTGAAACCTATTTGACATACGAATTTGCATGTCTTGTCTTAACTTTTGGAAGCCTTATTTTATTTGGTTTCGTATGACCATAACTTGGGAATGGCCCAACTTTAATTTATGTCATTTTATGTTATTATGTGTATTATTGGATAATGAACCCAACAACTAATTGTTTAATGACATACATAATGAATTATTAGCCTAATTTACATAAATATTTCATTTCTAGCCCAAAGGTGTTATGTTATATTTATGTGTTTTACCTTATTGTGTATGTATGTTCATCATGATACATGAATTTTGGTCAAAGCCAAAACGAAGCTAGAGTTCATGTAGAACATTGAGACAGTCTATATTTATGTGTGTTCATAATATGTGAATTGTGGTCAAAGCCAAAGCGAAGCCAGAGTTCATGTAGAACACTAAAGACGGTCTATTATTTATATCGTTCATAATGCTGAATTTTGGTCAAAGCCAAAGCGAAGCCAAAATTCAGGCAGAACATTAAGTTGGTTTTATTTATTTATGTTCATAATACATGAAATTTGGTCAAAGCCAAAGCAAAGCCAAATTTCATGTAGAACAATAAGTCAGTTTATTATGTATGTTCATAATGCATAAATTTTGGTCAAAGCCAAAGCGAAGCCAGATTTATTATAGAACATCAAGACAATTTGTTATTTATGTACGTTCTCTGAATTTTGGTCAAAGCCAAAGCGAAGCCAAAATTCAGGTAGAATCTTAAATTAGTCTGTTATTTTGGTGTTATAGTAGACTATATCTTCAATATAATAATTTGTGTATGCCTTAATTGATTACCCCATAATGTAAATCACTCCAAGCTTCTTCTTAGGTTTGTATCTCATCTATTCCATCCACTCTAATTTCAAAACCTAAAATGTTTTGCTTACTAAAGAGTTTCTACAAAATTTGCTCTTGTTGAATTGTTGATTATTTCTTAAGATATGATGATCCTACTGCTCTTTTCTGATAAAAAGTATTACAGAAGAAAACTAGAGCATGACTACTGGGATAAATCAACCATTATATCTCTTATGATAATCAAGAACTCATTTCATTATTGCTATCATGGGAGCTATTCTAGATTCTAAATTTCCTAAGACTAATTTGTTTTCTTTGGAAGAATCAAAATAACTCCTAAGCTGCATGCATTACTCTAGATTCTTACTATAAAGTTTGTGGCATATGTGAATACATCATAATGTACAATACCATGACCCATAATTTAAAGGTTTACACATGGAAATCATTACACTTTTCCGGTGCATTACATATAACTTTTCCATTAATACCATAAGTTTCCTTAAGAATCAACTATAACACTTAAGAGTACCAAAGGAAAATGAGTGTGTTGATTAGCAGCATATGTACAGGAAAAGGAATGCATGAAACTGGAAAATTAGATAATGTTCATCTCACCGCCACTAAACCCGAAAGGAGGATACTTTTAAGATTCAGAGATAGTGTACAACTACTACTTCCAGCTATAAGTTTCTTCAAAGGAAAGTCTCACAGCAGGTTTATGCCATTAAACTAGGCATGAGCATCGAGATTATCCATAATTCAATGAAACAGCTGGCTAAGATAAGTAGTAAGATATTTATGATATTTAAGTCTGCTAATGGTAATATTCTAACCAACATATGACCGGTTGATTCTAGTTCTATGTGTTTCCTTACCAGAAATCAACAAATAATTAATATGAGAGTTAGTGGCAAAATTTTATGTTAAGACTATAAGAACCATACAAACTGTTTTATAATTGGGCTTAATGATACCTTATATATTCTGTAGATTATTCAGAATTTAGTATCAATATAAAAGCTGCATTATGAAAGTTGTGAGGTTTGCATGGTTAAAACAAAGTCACTTTTACCTTAAACTCTCATATTATTTGTTATCTCAATCTGGATAGAAACCTTATAAGATAGAACTTGATGATGCTACATTTTTCACAACCTTTGTTATCATGAAAATGAAAATTTAACAAAAGAAAAATGAGACTTACAAATTTCATCCATTAAGACCAAATTTCATGAGAAATTATGACTAGGTTAATGAAGGATGAAATATTATCAAATCTCATTCTTAGTGACTTATGAGCATGTGTTATAAGCCTTAATATTTAAATGGCTAAGGGAATAAATTAAGTTCCATTAGAAGTTATATTTCATTGGAACTTATCCCAAAATGGAATATTCAGACATAATTCATTTATCATAATATTTACTTGTATTGTCTTATATGAATTAAGGTATTAAAGAAATTAATTCATATATACTATGATTCCTTCTAAATATGTCCCCAAAATTTTTATAACATATGGACATTAAGGAAATCAAGTCTAACATATATGACATGTTCCCACAGCACATACATCATTGAAACTTATCTTGTAGCATTCCTACAGATCTAAAAGGTTAGTGGGAGTATTAAGTGTCTTAATCTTAATTTGCGAGAGTTGCAAGAGGTGGGGGAGTGAAAACTTGTTATTACCTCAATTTGCACCTCTTGTACAAGACATTGCTCCTTCACAACTTTTCTCTTTAAGAATATACTGCTACTCTAACAAAAGTTTCATTGTTGCTTAAACGTGGGCACACTCAGATTTCTTGCCAAAATTGTAATCCTCAAACAGAGAAACTACAATGAGTAACTTCTTTAATTTGTTTCTCTATTAGAATTTATTGGTCTTCTAATGATGACCATAAGCATGCTAAATTGTTAAAGATTTCTAAGTCAGTGGGAGCAGTAAAAGTCCTTATTAGGATTTGCCAGAAGTGCAAGAGGCGGGGGGGAAGAGACCTATTAAATTTTACTCCGATTACACCTCTTGCGCACACTTAGAATTTTGAAAGTGATAGCAACTTAGGCAAGAGTTAATCCATAAAACTGAAACTCTTAATAAACCTAATAATCAACTAAGGAGGCCATCTAGGTTTAAAAGCCTACTAACTTTGATGATTATGTATTCTCCTTGACTGAAGTTGAAATGGATTTTAGAAAGTTTACTGATCCTACCTCTTCTAATTAAGCCATTAGCATAAATCAATTTTCTAAATGTAATAAAAATTGTTATTAACAAATTTGATTTTATGTGTCAAAATAACGTTTGGGATTTGGATGAATTACCTAAATCCAAATGCAAATGTTAAGACACTAAAAGCAAGATTGATTGTTTATGGTTATGCTCAGAAGAGAATTATTTATCAAAGAATCATCTTACCTTTCTTACAAAAGGTTTCTTTGAGGATCATTGTTGTTCTAGTAGCTTATAATCTTTTGTAGCTACATTAAATGGATATTAAAACAATTTTCCCTAAACAAAGACTTACATGTTCAAAACAACCTGAAAGTTCTAAACTGAAAGGTCAAGAACACTTAGTTTCTAAGTCGATGAAATCCATATATGGGTTGAAGCAAACATCAAAATGTGACGAAATCTTAATGCGATTCTTTTCATCACGAATTAAGTGGATTTATGTGTACCAACCTCAGGATGAGTGGGAGCAACTAATGTTAACTTGTCCTTATATAGATGACACTCTTTTGATAAGTATATGTTACATAAGTCAAATAATTTCTCACACATATTTTGATATAATGAATCTCGGAAATACCACTTACGTGAGAGATATCAAAATATACCAAGATAGACCCATTGGGGCATTAGTTTCGTGCCATAAGCTTTACTCTAAAGTGGGTCCTTACATATGTAACAAACAATATTGCTCTCATTAAGAGGATAAAATGATAAATGATATTACTTCCTTATGCTTCTTTAATTAGAAGCCTTATGAAGGTTCAAGTCTATACTCGTTTAGATATTGCTCACATTGATGAACATTATATCACTCTAGATTATTGTGAAGCATCTTACAATATCTTTAAGAAACGAGAAAGACCATAAGAAGAGGTTGATTATTCTTACCTTGATTTTATGATGTTCAAAAGAAACTAAAAGTCAATTTGGGGTAATCCTTGTGTCTGCGGACAAATCTATCTCATGGAGGAGTCATGAGAAACTGTTAACAACAACCTAAATTATAATGACATAATATGTTGTTAATTAACAACGCAATTGTCACTAAATGTTGTTGAAATTTTATCAGTGGACTCATAAACTTATTAACTCCATATAAATACTATATTGAAGACTTACTGTGAAGAGTCAACTACCTTATTTTCTCGAACAGTAACAGTTCGAGAGGTGCTGCATTAAAATTCGATACAAAATTATTGTTCGTTTATGAACAAGAAGAGGAACCTAAATACTTGTATCGAATACATTTACATTCATGATATGCTTGCGGATCCGATAACTGAGGTCTGCACCCAAAGTCTTTTTAAGAGCTCATAATAAAGACGGGTTTTACTAAAGGCCTTACATAATAGCATATCGTACATATGAATGATTAGTTATTATTTTTCCTCAATTACACAATTTATTTGTCTATAAATACGTATGTGCGCCTGATGACGTATAGACAAGAATTATACAAATTAATTTCAAAGGGCTTACCTCAGTCATTTTGGTCTTAAATTTACGTATGTTTTGATTTGGGGTTGTAACATGATTAATGGGGGTCTTGAGTTGACAGTAATTCAATGACTGTATTTTTCTGTTGCAATTTCAATTTGAAACATTGATTAATGTTTTAACTTGGCCAAACTTACTTATACTTATCACAAATGATCACTCGGCCAAGTGGGAGAATGTTAGAAATAACCTGTTGATGTGGCCTTAGGGATCATTTGGTAACATTACCAATATGACATAACTAGTCCCTGACAATTACTTGATGGTAGTAATTGTAATTATTGATTAGTATTAAGGGACAATTATGATTTCCCTTTAGGTACCATTAATAGAGAAAACATAGAGTTTTATAAGTGATCACCATTCATGACCATTATTCATTGATCTTTATATATTGATGATAAGTGGTGATCAAAACTCTCTAGTAGAACACCAATACTAAAATACTAAAATTCTCTCTAAGGTGATCCATCAACCTAAGGTACCATAACGGGAATCATGGCCTTATCTTCGTCTTCAAAGATGACCACTCCCACAAGTAAGTGTCTCTAACTTGGTATCTATATTTACGTTATGATTGAATAAACATGATTAGGTTCTATATTTTGACCCATGTTTATAGATATAATCAACAGCCCACTCATAACCCATAGTAGGTCCGCCCCTGCCTGCCACCTCTGGTTACACTACACGAAACCAAAATTAGATCACATACCCACTTGAATTCCTCCACCAGCCGAGATGCAACCACCGCCATGTTCAACTGAAATAATTGTTAAGTCCATCTTCCTAGATTCTGTAACAATATTTAAGTTCTTTTACTACTCCATAAAGCTAGATTACAAATAACAGAGGCTACACCCAGCCTAATTGCTCACTTAAATAATTAATATTGTCTTTTATCAATGTAGAAAAACAGTTCATGCCAAAAATCACAATAATAATACCTCCAGCAAGTTGTGGAACAACGCTAAAATCCTCCATAATACCCATTTTGCTAGCAATGTGTCTACATATATATTTTTCGCTTGAAGCATGATGCACACCTAAATTCACATTAACATTAACACGTTATCACACAAATTTCTGTAAAAATCAAACTGAAGCGAAATCCCTTTGGCTACTACCTGCCCCTTTTTTTGTGTCAAGTTGACGAAATATTGTCTTAGGCCTCGTTTTACCCATAGTTGGCTCACCACTGGAACCACATGACCAACAAATTAGAATAAATTATAATGTAAGCATATCAACATACAGAACTGTTAAATAATTAGCAGAATTAAAAAATATCTTACGAAAAATGCAAGAAAGATTATCCATAATTGTTGCTACCCAAGCCACGGGCCGTGCTACATCCACCCGACCCCTTAACACGTTTCTACCCTCTATTCATGAGACTTGTTCAAACTCTTCTCTTTATAAGTTGTGACAAAGTCACTTTTAAATAATTTGATATCTTTGCAAATAAAACACGTCCCGCCTTACCCTGCATAAACAAACCAAAATACAAGCCAGATAGTTAACCACACCAAGATAACTATTAATGCATATGCCATATAATAAGATGTCATTGAAATGCATACATAAATCACATCAAGGTTGCATCTATATTGAAGATTATGAAGAACTAATGGCTAGTTTAAATAACAAATCGTGGTAGAAGAGAAATCGAGAGATTGTGTGGTGGTTGCTTGTAGCTGATTACATGGCAATGTTCTCTAGAAAACTCGATTTTGAAATTGGAACTGTTGAATCAATTGTTGCAGATGAATTCGAACAGAAGAGGAAGCAAACCAATTTAACATTCAAATATGAAATTACTTCAAGGATGTTAATTCACGAATTACAGCAACTGATGCAACGAATTCAATTTCGAACTTGATTGCTGCTTTATTAAAGTTGCTCAAGTTATCATATCTATTTCACACAGAAGTCATATCTATTTCACACAGAAGTCTGTGAGAATTTTTGTGATAACTTAAGATTTGACAATTCAGATTTTGATTCCGGCGCTTCGAGAATTTACTTAACTTTTTCAATATCGATTTTTTATCACATTCAGTGATACACCGATTTTGATGTTTGAATGAGAATCACCAACTTTAAAAGAACATAGTTAAAAATGAAAATAATATTTTACCTTCACTTGTGTTTTCTATCGCCGGTTCAGTGGAAGGGAGCCGCAGTCATCGTACGGCTTCGAACGATGACAATGCTTGGATTAGGAGAGAAATATGGAACGCTGGATTGTTGATGTTGTTAAATACATGATTTTGGAACGGTTTCTTTGCAAAGGAAGGAAAGAAATCAATTTTTTTGGGAAACATGGTAGGTGATACATGAACAGAAGACAAATGAATAAAGGGGGAGCAGACAACTTTACTTGGCTTGGACATTGCTCTATCTATGTTCTCATATAGCTCTTCAAGAATGCTTAACTGAAAATAGGAACTTTTGTTCGTAGGCCTCTGGACATTATATAAGACTCAAACCCATGTTTGTAGGAAGCTTAGAGTTATGGAGATAATGGGCAGGAAATTAGGAGGTAACCACAGCTAAGAAAAGCTGTTCTCAACCGCTCTAAACTGCCACCGTAGCGGTTATTTTTGTGAGTTTAAGTGGCTGAGATTTAATCTTAGCCAAATCCAATGGTCAAGGTTGATTTGAAAGTTGGTTACACTTAATGGGAACCATATATATATCTATATATATATATATATACATATATATATATATATATATATATAATGTAACTAGTGCTATCAAAAAGGCGCGTTGCGCCGGGATTAATTTGGTCGGTATTAGTTAGTTTCGTTATGTATCTATGTAGATTTACACTACAATGTTCTTAAGCCGTGGGGTATGAGAATGTTCGAGTTACCTTAGAAACCTTGTGGAGCCCTGTCGAGATAAAGCAAAGAGTAGGTAGAGACAAATCGGACTAGAAAGTAAATAGGAGAGAATACGTTCAACTCTTATTTATAACTGGCAAACGATTTGGAACAAACCCCACAATTGTGTAAACTCACATGGAACAATTATGTTACTTCACTCTAGTCTATGAGGTTTGGCTTGATTTGTTACTGGACCATCTTATATCACAAAATGCATATTCAAACATCCTCCTCATTTTTTAAACAAATGTAAAAGTAACACTATATAACATATTCAAACATCCTCATCTATTCCAATTTCTTATATACCAAAACATACTTCAAACAATCCAAAACCTCCTAATCAAAATGCCAATTTCATTTTATGAAAATGGTGACCCGTGTTTAACAACCTCACCACACAGTGTCACTAAATGTTGCAGTTACGGATAATATATTTCAACCGGATGATATACACTACATCACCGTTTGCCTCCGTGTGTTGGTGCTAGTCTTCAGTAGTTGTTGATGATAATCGAATCAGTCCTTGTGATAATCTGCCAATATGCACAACTGCTTTATCGCTTCTCGTTTATCCTTGCAAAAACTTAACATCCAATCATCTTTCACATTAATTGTGTTTTCAAGCTTATTAATCTTCTTATCTTTTTTTTTTGCACTTTACATCTTCATATCCTACAATGATTTCATAAACCTGTCATTTTCAATTTAAGAAAATTTTAATTTAATTTCACCACCACTTCTTCCAGCTTTTGTTTCACATTCAAGTCATTTCAAACCGACCCATTTAAGCATAGCTGATAAATGGATCGAAACCCGACACTTGACTTTATGCTGCAAGAAGTTGAAAGGTTCGAACTAAAATGGGACCCACAGACATTTTATGGTTCTCTGCTTTCTCATAGTCCTGCATTTTACAAATATTTTGTTTGCTATAGCGAAAATTAAGCAGATTTGATTCCTAGTAAACATATTTTAACCCGTTTCAATCCATCAAGGCCCATATAAAAGCATCATGATTAGATTTCTGGAGAGCTATACTGTAATAGAAGTTTGAAACTTAATAAAACTTTCTTTACCTTTCTTTTCTAATGAAAGGATTGCTGAAGGTTGCTTATTACCTACCCATTTACAAATGCCTGTAAAAAAAACCCAAAGATAATCTTACTTTTCCTAAATTAGCAAATGACATTATAATGCATAGGAAAAGAAAGACACCTTTGTCGGGGTTTTCATAGGTGTTATAACGCATGTAGGGGTAGAACTAACCCCATTTACAAATGCCTATAACAAAAACCAGAGATAACCTTACTTTTCTTGAATTATCGAATGACAAAACCAAAGATAACCTTACCTTGCATGAATTAGCAAATTACATTATAACGTAACCGGTAAAAAAATCACCTTCGCAAGGGTTTTCATACGCATTGTAGTGCATTTAGGGGTGGTATTAGGCCCATTTACAGATGCCTGTAACAAAAACCAAAGATAAAATTACTTTGCCCAAATTAGAAAATTACATTATAACGTATTCAATAATAAAATAGCCACCTTCGCAGGGGTTTTCAAAGGCGTTACAATGCACTTTGGGGTGGAATTAACACCATTTACAAGTGTTTATAACAAAAACCAAAAATAATCTTACTGTACCCAAATTAGCAAATGACATAAACACGTATACAATAAAAAATAACAAATTTAAACAAAACATGTCACATATTTATTGTTATTTACATAGCTTGGTGATCTATTTACAGAGATGAGGATCCAAACATGAATTGTCTTTCCACAACCAGTTTCACCAGATATGAAAACTATCTTAAGCAAAGCACATAGAAGATTATTTTCATCTTCAATATCAATAAAAAAAATACGAAGGCGAAGTGAGAAACCTGATTAGATTCTATAGTTGCAATTGGATGTTTGGATCTACCTTCAATAACCTGCAAGGTAAAAAAATGCAAATCAGCTCTTTTAAATGTTGCAATTAGCTCTTTAAAGTGATTACATCTAGGTTTTTTAACTTAACTTTCAAGTTAAAACTGAACGAATAAAACAACCTAATAAAAGTAAAACATGGTTTCATCTAACAATCAAACTTTTTGGTCAAGAACATGAACTGCAATTGTCCAAAAATCAGGGATCCATTTTTGCAACAATGAAGATGCATTTGCGATTAACAAAACACAAATCCTTAAAACACACAAATCAAATTCACCTAACCAGCCCCCAAATCTAACGGTCCTCGTCACTGTTTCTACACATTTAGACAGACTTAATTATATAATCGAAATTCACATATGTGGCAGCCAGAAGTAGTTCGTGGCTTACCATATATGTAGAGTCGGCCTGCCGATTCACTTGAAGAACTCCCGTACAGGCTTTAAGCTGCTCACCGGATCATCAACTGATTCTCCTTATCGACACTACTCCCTAGAACCCTAGTCGTACCTTCACCGGAACACTTGTGTTCATGTAATCAGACTCATTTTGAACCGATATAATAAAGAATGAAACATGCAAATGGGTTAGGACCTTACCGGAATCTAGTCTGATTTGGTCGGAATGCTAACCGTTGTCAAGTAGGGATGAGCTCGGTACCGAACCGATACCGGAACCGAAAGTACCGGTACCGAAAATCCCCAAAAGTAGATACTGGTACCGGTACCGAATATACCCGGTACGGTACGGTACGGTTCGGTACCGGTACGATACCGAAAATGTCAAAAGTCGGTACCGAGTCGGTACCGAAAATGTACCCGGTTCGGTAAATTCGGTACCGGTACCGGGTACCATTTCTTCATCCCTAATGCGTAAAATGAAGGGTAGATGGGTGGTTTGGGATTTTAAGTGGAGATGTGTAAATGGTTTTGTGAAAACCACCTGTCACCTAGCAAGACAGGTGTTTTAACTCCAAGAACATGAAGCAGGTTAGTAGGCAGGCGGGTGAGTGCCTGTTTATTTACCTCTTAGGCTACTCGGTATGGGAGAGGATGTACACCTCAGCGTCTTATAGTTCTTGAAAGATGCTTCTCCAAGAATGAAACCAATGAAATAGAGGATGAGCCTACCTCACCAAATTAATTTATTTATTTTTTTAAGTTCATCTACTTTTTTAACATTTATTAAATAAGATATAAAAATAAAATCATTAATATTAAAAACCAAACATTACATAGTATTAAAAACCAAACATTACATAAGTTAAAAAAAAACATAACCTAAAAAATAAAAATCCTAAGAACTACCCCACTTTTTCATGATCTTTTCTTGCATTTTTTAAAAACCGCTCGCTTTTCTTCGGGGTAATTCTCTATATCGGTTGTCATTATCTCCCATTCTTTTAGTTCGTTAATTTCTTGCTTCAACCGAACCCGTTCTTCCACCTCACGTTCCTTCGCTTTTTCCTTTTGGGCCGTGACCTCGGTGTACGCTTTGAACTGGGCCAAAACTCGTCCATTTTGGAACCCCCCCGGTTGCAGCTTGTTTTCTTTTTTTTTTTTTTGCAGCCACTTCCTTTTTTGATTTGTCCATGCCTGGGGACGTCATCCTCTCGAACCGCGTACTCTTCTTCGTCAAATTCGGGCTTGTCATTTATATTAATTTGACATCGTGCGCCCGAGCCCCCGCACTAAAACTATCGGTCTCCGAGGTTTTTTATTGTTTAGTCATTGTAATCTCATTTGGAGCCAGCGCCCACTTGCTATTGGTTCGTAAAACATCCCAATCCTGTACGTGTGGTAAAATGGACCCCTGCGTAGTTTCGTATTTATCCATCGCCGCTTTGAAAACATCTTCGTCACTCATCCCACTACGACGAGTACTTGTATATAAATTATTATATATCGACGCAAACTGGTTCACAACCGGTTGCATCTTTCACCACTTTGAAGCGATCGAGTCGACATCACGATAATGGCCTTATTCCATGATCGCAAGGAACTTTGCTAATGCCGCTGTCCAAAACCCATCGTTTGTTTGGTTGGTACCTATATTTATAGAATGTAAAAAAGTATATATTAAAATAATTAAATTTATATGTTTTTAGTGTAAAATATATATAATTTTACATAGCGACAATGGGGTGTTTGGATGTGCTAATCCACGCCTTCCCTAAGGCCTCCTCCTCGATCCTTGTCCACGGTTTTGCCTTTGCTTTCGAAGGTTGATCTTTGTCAACCGCCACTTGCTTTCTTTTTTGACGTTTCGATGATTGCGGTTGCGTCTCTGGAACAATTTCAATGTCGTCTTCAATGGGTTGTGGTTGTTGAGATTGAAGTTGTGTGTTAAACGGGTTTTGCATCATCATTTGTTGTAAAGATTGCATTTGTTGCATTGTTTGGAGCTAGTTCATTTGCGTCAAAGCGTTGGAATTTTTAAAGTTGAGATTATTATCAGACAATGGGTGAAACTTAGGATTACTAAAATCCAATAACCCTAACATTAAAGATAAAAAACAACAATGGGTGAAACTTAGGATTATTAAAATCCAATAACCTAAAATTAAAGATAAAAAAACAAAAGGTGATCCTTTGTCCTTCCAAGGTACATATTGTGGAGTTGCTTTGATTGGTTAGTCAACCTTTGTCCTTTCAAGCTTTGTGATCCTTCTAACTGATTTGAGCAGGGAAAAGGGCTGGAAAATCTCGAAGATCAAGCCACTAACTCATGATTCGTCGCCTTCAACCACTGTTGCTTTTGTCCATAAAACTAGACTTGCGCCTTGTCCCCGCTTGCGCTATCTCCCCTCAAATCACCCTCTCATTCTCTCTGTTACTTCTTGGTTCGTATTGTTTGGCCATCGCCGACCACCACTTTAAGCCACACCTAACCCAAAGCCAACCTCACCAATATTCATCTATAGATCTGCATCAACTTAGTTTTGTCTTCGTGGTTTAAGTAACCATCGAATCCTCCACCAATAATATACATTTACAAGTTACATACATTCATGCTTAAATACCGTATAGTTTGTGCTAAAAAAATATTTTCTTCTGAATTGTGGGAGACCTTTGGCGAAGATGTCTGCAATCTGACATCGAGAAGGAATGTGAAGCACTCGAACTACACCCCGTTGGACTAGATCAAGGAAAAATGGATATCTAGTTCAATGTGTCTCGTTCGTTGATGCTGAACCGGATTACCTGAGAGATATACCGCACTGATGTTGTCACAATAAACAATACTAACTGTGCGTAAAGGCCGGTGTAGTTCCTACAGCAAGTTGCGAAGCCAACACGGTTCAGCAACTACATTGGCTACCCCTCTGTATTCAGCCTCCATAATGGATCGCGAAACAACCGGTTAACGTTTGGATGACCAGGATAAAAGATTGGTGCCCAAGTAGACACAATAACCAGAGGTAGAACGTCTTCTGTCAGGACACCCGGCCCAATCAGCATCAGTATAAGCCTGTAACAATAAATCTGTAAATGAACCTAATGACAATCCATATGAAGAGGTGCCTTGAAGATACCGAATAATATGTTTGAGAGCTTTCCAATGATCAATGCGTGGTGAGTGCATATGCATACAAACCTGCTGAACAGCATAACTAATGTTAGGTCTAGTAAAAGTTAGGTACTAAAGAGCTCCAACGAGACTATGATAAAGTGTTGGAGCATCAAATAGAGGGCTCTCAGTAGCGTTAACTTTGACTTGGTATCTACCAGGGTTGAGACTGGTTTGCATGAAGACATACCTGCTCGCTCAATGATATCACTCGCATAGGATTATTGAGATAAGAACATATTATTGAGATATCGCGTTACGTGAATTCCTAAAAAATGACTTGAGGGCCCTAAATCTTTCATGTCAAACTCTGCGGCTAGCTGTTGCATGAGACGGAACTCGTAGTGTGTCATGAGACGTTGTGAGATTAATGTCGTCGACATAAATGAGAAAATAAGTGACGTCATGGCCATGGTGATAAATGAACAATGAGTTGTTACACTTATTCTGCTGAAAACCAATAGTCAAAACAAAATTAGTGAAACGTTGGTACTATGCTCTTGGTGCCTGTTTTAACCCATACAACGATTTCTTTAATCGGCATACGTGATTAGGATACCGTCGACCACGAAACCCCATAGGTTGATACATATAGACCATTTCACAGAGATTCCCGTGAAGAAAATCATTAGTAACATCTAACTAATGAATAGACCATGACTGAGATAATGCAAGTGTTAAGACTGTCTGAATAGTTGCCGGTTTGAAGGCCAGACTGAAAGTCTCCCCACAGTCGATACCTACCTGCTGAGTGTTGCCATCACAAACCAGATGTTGATGATGCAGTTGAGGGAGAATCAGATGTTGATGATGATTGATGCATCCGGGCTCTGGATTCTAATTGTTGTTTTGATGTATCCAACTATATTTTTTAAAGTGATAACTGTATTGGTTATTTTTCTATATTTGTTGTAGCTACTCTAGGCAAAATGGGCCATCTTTGAACTTTTCATTTGGTCCAGTATAGCGTCATCTGAGATGTGATGAAACCAAGGTAGATCTTTGAATGAGATGATTGGGAGTATGCATGTATTGAACCTGATTTTTTGACTTTGAGACGAAAATTTCCATTTTGGAAGTATTAAGGTACCCACGTTGTGAATACTTGCATAAATTTCATTCAATTGATAGTTTTATGGGTTGTGCGTTTTGAGTACGACCAGAATGACCTTTTGACAAACTTAAGGTAATCCATAAAAACCATATGCAATCCTTTTTGGAGTCGAGATTGAAACTTCCATTTTAGAATCTAAAATTCAATCCAAGACCAGGTTTAAAATTGAACATGTATGTATGTATGTATGTATGTTTGGTTGGAAGTATCAAGTCGATCCACTACCTAGCTGCTGCCAATTCATATTCATTTGAATTTAATTTTAATCTTGTAATCTGTCTATATAGTCAAATATTGTTCTAGTCTCCCTTGTTTATCTCCATTTATTTTGTTGTCCAACCTCATGGCTAATATCGTAAACAACCTCACCATTGTTGCAACACTAAAATTGAAATCCACAAACTATTTAGGATGGAAAACCCAAATCGAGGCTCTACTACACGACCTTGATATCTACCGATTTATTGATGGCACAAGGATTATGCACGGCAGATTGATTTTCGGTGTCGTAGTCGGAAGTCTATCTCCGAAGACTGTACCATTTGTCACCAACGCTGGTTCTTCTCAAGCTGGAAGCCTAGAATATTCTTGCAAACACATAAGCATCTCCTTCCAGGGGCCATATGATCAAACCGCTACTACATTGATTAAAGACATCGACCAAAACCCCGAACCAATGGATCACAGATTATATGTAGAACATCAAAGCCGTGATCGACTCGCAATTCCGGGCAAAAAGATGGATGATGATGATGATGTCATTGATGTTATCCTGAATGGCCTTATTTTTCATGCCAGAGACAACTTGATTTCTTTCAATGAGCTTCACGAGAAGCTCATAAATCTTGAGCTTACTTTGGCTCAACAAACTGTAACTAGTGACCAGTGGCTGTTTTTCATGTTCAAAATAGGCAATCATCTGACCGGTCCAACAGACCCTGGCAGCCTTGGTTGCAGAATCAAGCTCCAGATCAGGCTATTGGATTACTTCCCGCACCTGAATCCGGCTCGTCCCTTTCTAGGTAAGTGCCAATGGTGCCATGTCAAAGGTCTCCTCTATCTCTTACAAATTGTGAGTCCATAAAAAAGGTATGTACATCCCCATATCTCCATACCCTCTTTCGATGGAAGCTTACAAGTGAAAAGTGCTCCAGTTCACATGATGAAAACCCATCCGAATACTATTGCTAATAGACTTTTCAATACTCGATAGTGGTGCCTCGCATCATGTCACTAACGACCTAGACAATCTCTTTCTCCATGTAGTATGATGGTACTCAAGAACTTGTGATTGGTCGGTTCGTGGCTAAAAATCACTCATATTGAGTCTTTAATTATTCGCACCCTCACACACACCACTAATTCTTAAAAATGTTATGTGTGTTCCTTCTTTCTCCCGCAATGTTATTTCTATATCTCGTCGTCTTTGTCTCGATGATAACTTTCTAATAAAATTATGCTCTTTTGTTTTCATAATCAAGGATCGCAAGTCGAGAACCCCTCTCCAATTACTTTCTAATTGAATTATTCTCTTTTGCACGGATCACAAGTCGAGGACCCCTCTCCTCCAAGGCATGACAACACGGGGCATATAAAGTCAAAAGGCTCTATACATTTGTATTAGCATTTCAATGACGGTATGGTCCTCATCAAAACCTTATCCTAAAGGATCTTCACAAAGCTGGATTTAAAGGTCCATTCACTATTTTACCAAATTTCATTTTACCTAGGATTCCGCTCATTTTGATGTTTATGTAGTGTTTGTTTGACTTTGTAAGTATTTAATCTCCTAGGTATTAACCATATATCATGTTAGAAAACCATATGCCTTAGGATATCTATTCATGTATATGTATGTTCATGCCATTTGACTAGAAATGGTGAGCCGGGATTTGAATGTTAGTATTATTAGATAAGCGTGCGTCCTTATACATCTTTTTGAGAATTTGTCATGCATGTGGACTGGTCTCTCATTGCAATGTGTACGGGAGTATATATAGTCTATATTCATCACATTGACATTATTGTATCATTTGTTCATCATGGCATGGCATGGCATGACTTTAGGTAGTTACTAGGTTGACATGGATTTAACTTTTTGGATAGTCATATGATGTGGCAAAAGCGACGGACTTCCGGATGCAGTGTGCTCATTGTGGGGGCAAGTTTTCGGACACACATTGTGAGACCCCCCCCCCCCCACACACACACGTATATATACATATATAATATTTTTAGTGGGTTTTTTTAAGAAAATTTGAAAATCTGACGCTAAAATAACAGTTTGTGGAGGTTTGTGAAGTACTCAACTCAGGTGCAAATTTTTACTATTTAATGTTTTCAAGATTCCCTGAGTAGCTACATTCTAATATTTTATATACCATCCTCAGTTACAACTCACGTTTGGTGTATCTGATAAGCAATTCGAAGATGCTTACTTAATTCTCTTTGTTCGTAAAAAGAATATATATAAATGAAAAGATGAACATGTTTAACTTTCTTAGTTAAACATGTTATGGTCCAAATTCTAAGGGAACGTGTTATGGTCCAAGAATTAAGGCTAGTGTTTGATCAACCGAGTCAATGGTGGTGCGAGTTCTTATGACCAAATGACGAGTCGTGGACAAAGGGCTTGTCGAGTACAAGGTTGCGAGAATGTTTGAGCTTGGAAGGAGCCGAAAAACACAACTAGAGATCAAGATGAGTTTCATGAGAATCAAGGCAAAGAAAACGTTTTCAAAGTTGAAGACTTGTCAGATACGAGTTCAAAATTCCAGGGTGATTGTTGGGAATTCCTAAACGACTTGGCGTGCAAGGCTCAAGGAGGGTTTTAAGGAGTGGATAATTATAGATTATTTATGGAGATTATAATTTAATAATTAGTTGTAATTATCATGTCCTAGTTAATTAGTTAGGTAATTATCAACCATCCTAAACGAGTTAGGTTTTGATGTCTTTAGGATAATTTTGTGAACAATCATAGTTATAGTATAACACGTTAGGTTAGCTATATATATACCGCATACTGGGAAGGATTTGTAATAATCAAGTTTTTTTTCTTAATCTAATAATATTATGGGAGTTAACCATAAATTTATGTTCGTTTGATTATCGATTGGGACTTGAGACCCTCAGGTTATGTGGTGTTGTGTGTAACACCCAAACCAACTATGGTGTCACTGTTACAAAAAAAAAAAAAAAATCACAGCAAAACATGATTCATTAAATAAAAGAATTATAACGTTTTTTTGCAGAAGAGATATAAATGAATTAATTTATTAATCCTTTACAATTCACACATCCCTAAGCACGATCTCTTTAGTACCTGTACCTGTCGTGTAACAAAGAATAACAACATTAGAAAAGGGGTTGAGCAAAGTGGTGAAAAGAACAATTGTTAATGATGATAAAAGTGTTAATAAGGAAGGGGAAACAATACAATGGTTTCATTAAGGGTCTGGTTATCCACACATCCCCTAAATTTATCCACACATCCCCTAACCCTATACACCTCTCATTGCCCTATACGCCTGAAAATGGACTCACCTGATAAGCCCTCATTGCCCTATACGTTTACTTTTTGGTTACTTTTTCACACATCATATTAATTGTCAATAATTGGGTGTCAGCCAATGATTGCCCATTCATTGGCTCTTTTGTGTAGAATAAATTTAAAGGGTATGGAGGGTTTTCAAGTGGGTGAAATATTATCTAAAAAAAACTTTATATATTTTTTTTTAAATTGTTGTTAAAATAAAAAAAATATAAACATTTATATTTATTATTATTTATTGTTATAAAAGGAAGGTATATAAATGTCATTTTTTTATTTAATATATTTAGAAAAATGGCAACATTTTTATTAGTTAATTATTATTATAAAACGTCAATATTTTTTATAATTAATATTATAAAACTTCTACATTTTTATCAAGTGTTAGTATAAAACGTCAACTTTTTTTAAATTAGTATTATAAAACTTCTACATTTTTTATCAACTCTTAGTATAAAACGTCACCATTTTTTTTTAATTAGTATTATAAAACTTCTACATTTTTTTATCAAGTGTTATTATAAAACGTCACCATTTTTTTTAATTAGTATTATAAAACTTCTACATTTTTTTTATCAAGTCTTATTATAAAACGTCACCATTTTTTTTAATTAGTATTATAAAACTTCTACCCTTTTTTTATCAAGTGTTATTATAAAACGTAAAATTCTCTATTATCCAAAACGCAAATGTAAGTGAACATTGTTTGATAAAATAACACAAAACATAACACTTTCATACAAAATGTAATACAATACATAGCCGAAACCCTAAACCCTACACACTAAATCGCTAACTATTACATATTATTACTTAGATTCACACGAACCCGTTGTGTATCTGAATCAGGTTCTCAAACAAACCGTGAAATCGAAGAGTTTCTTCGTACAACTATGACAAACCCTTCATCAATTGAGATTTTAAATACAAGGCAATGTCGTGAGTTAGGAATAGAATCGGTTATTTCATCGCGCGTCTGAACCGACTTTTAAACCGGACGGAATCTACGGAGAAGCTGTTCGATTTCACGGTTTGTTTGAGAACCTGATTCAGATACACAACGGTCTCTTTGCTTCGTCCACTAGAACTATTTGTGTATGCATTCTTTTGGTTCTACCAAAAGAATGCATACACAAATAGTTCTAGTGGACGAAGCAAAGAGACCGTTGTGTATCTGAATCAGGTTCTCAAACAAACCGTGAAATCGAACAGCTTCTCCGTAGATTCCGTCCGGTTTAAAAGCCGGTTCAGACGCGTAATGGTATATGGTGGTGATGGAACAACTGTGGGTCGGTAGATGCCGGTGACGGAACTGCCGCGCATGGGGAGATGCTATCAAGACAACACCGGGTGACTTGGCTATTGATGTTGGATGATGCATCCCCCACCGCCAAGCACCTCACCCTAGACCGACGTCCCGACGCATGAATCTGAAATATGAACGCAGTGCACTTCTCCATAAAAATTACGTTTCCACCACCTTCAAAACACCGACTTTCGATATCCTGTTAAAAAACATAGAATTATAGTGTTAGACTCGATATTAGAAATTATATTGTAAAATATAATAAACAAACAACACCACCACCACCACCACCACCAACACCACCACCACCACCACCACAGCCGACCACCCACCACCACCATAGCCGACCACCCACTACCACCATAGTCGACCACCCACTACCACCACAACCGACCACCCACCACCATAGCCGACCACCCACAACCTAACCACCACCAAAACCACCATCCCAACTACCACAACACACCACCACCACCACCACAACCTACCACCCTCAACCACCACCACCCACCACCTCAACCACCACATCCCACCACCTCACCACCGTCAACCTTAACAAACCAACAACAAAGCCCACCACCCACAAACACCACAGCCTACCACCCACAACACCACAACAGCCACCACTGACTACACACCACCACCACCACCACCACCATCACTGTAAACCTTCACCTAACCACCCAAAACCACCACAGCCCACCACCCACAAAACAACACAACCGTCAACCACAAAAACCCACCAAAATCAGAGAAAAAAATGAAAATTAAACATAAAAATACAGAATACGAACAAACCTTAAATACTCCGAGCGTATGGAGCGATACGAGAGCGATAACAATACGAGAGACAAATAATCTATGCGTGTGTGTGTACTTCCAGATCTTCATCGTGTGGTCCAACGTTGGTCTCGTGTGGTCCAAGAACTTTTTGGGGATCTAGTTGGGTGAACTGTCAAAGCAGGAGGCATATGCCTCCGTAAATAAGTTAAAGAAAGGGTAAGCAGTTACTTTTTCTGAAAAGGTGGCAGTGTATACGACCGTATAGGTCAATGTGAGGCATATACACCATCTAACCTTTTTTATACGGACCTCATAGCACTATGTGAGGCATATGTATTTACTTTTTCTGAAAAAGTGGTTGGATTTTGTACTTTATACGCATCTCATTGTGCTATGAGTGGCGTATTGGTTCTTTTTTTTCTAATATTACGTACGAGAAAGTGTAATCCATATCCATTTTTACATTCACAATGGTTATGTGTAGATGTGGAAGGCAAGCTGGGATAAAAACATCTTGGACGGATATTAATCCCGGGCGTCAATTTTACACCTGCGTGCAATTGGTATGTACTTTAAAAACATCTTGATGCAATGGTTGTTGTAACTTATGCATTATGGTTTGTATAGTGGTAATGATATATATTAATTCGCCTTCGGTTTCAGCGTTCTCGGTGCAAATTCTTTGCGTGGATCGACCCTCCCATGTGTCCTCGGTCAGTTCAAGTCATCCGAGGTTTGATGGATACGAAAGCATTACTTGAAAACGAAGTCAAGTTTTTGAGAGAGGAGGTTCGAATGTATAAAGAGCAAGTAGCAGAAATGGAAAATAAAAATCCAAGGGTCGTTCTTAATAGGGACACCTGTTTGATAATCTGTTGGATTTTGTTTTTTTTGTCCGTATTTGTATTTGTCGTTAGCCGTATTTAAGTTTATGCAACTTATGCAAACGAATGTAATGACTCTCGTATTTTGGTTATTTAGCGGAATGTTATGTCTTGAGAGTTTATGCAACTTATAATAATAAAACATATGCACATTTAAAAAAATGATGTTATATCTTATGAAATGAATTTTGTGTATTATAAAATGTTAAATTTTTTATTTACCAATTATTATAATGTCTTTAATTATTGGGTACCCTAATTATTTTTCACTTGTCATTTATTAACCATAACGCAATAAATACACGAAACACCTTTTATATTAATACACAAAACATGTCATTTTAATACAAAATGTAACGATTAAACCCTGAACCCTAAACCCTAAACCCTAAATCGCTAACTGTTACATATTATTAAATTCTTGCAAACTGTATCGGTTATTCAGATCTCTATTCGGTCACCATATTGCTGCTATCAAGTTTAAGAATGCGTTCCATGGTAAACCTTCGACCTGATCTGGCACTCCCTCGTTGTTGCTGAAGAATTCTCAGTAACCGGTTCCGGAACATGAAGAACCAATCCATACAGAAGGAGTTCTCCTCGAGGTTGCTGATGCAGAAGCGTTGTCATTGGTAGAGGTGGAAGAACATTCCAGTTCACCCTCACAGTCACCGGTAAATATCTACTTCCACCGTCACAGACTGTGGGTGCAGAAGCATTGTCGTTGGTGGACGTTCCGGTGCATGAATCTGGAATACGAACGCAGTTAAGCGTTTGAATCTGAAATATGAACGCAGTGTACTTCTTCATAAGAATTACGTTACCACCACCGTCAAAACACCGACTTTCGATATCCTGTTAATAAAACATACAATTATAGCATTAGACCCGACATCCGAAAATATATTGTTAAAAATAATAAATCTAATAATAAAAATAACATATGCACATTTAAAAAAAACGATGATATAAGTCTAGACCCGACAAACGTGTCGGGCTGGGAGTCGGGTAGGGTTACCCGACAGCCGTCAACCACCACCACCACAACAACCACCACCACCACCACAGCCGTCAATCACCACCACCACCACCACAGCCTTCAATCACCACCACCACCACCACCACAACCGTCAATCACCACCACCACCACCACCACCACAGCCGTCAATCACCACCACCACCACCACAGCCGTCAATCACCACCACCACCACCACAACCACCACCACCACAACCACCACCACCACAACCATAACCACTACCACAACCACCACCACCACAACCATAACCACTACCACTACCACCACCACCACAACTACCACCACCACAACCATAACCACTACCACCACCACCACAACCATCACCACCACCACAGCCGTCAATCACCACCACCACCACTACAGTCGTCAATCACCACAACCACCACCAGCACCACCACAACCACCACCACCACAACCATAACCACTACCACTACCACCACCACCACAACCACCACCACCACCACAACCATAACCACTACCACCACCACCACCACCACAACCACCACCGCCACCAATCCCCCACCTTCGTCAATCCCCACCGCCACCAATCCCCCACCACCGTGAACCCCAACACCACCACAAACGACGGAAATAAAACCAAAATATAAAAAAAGTTTGAAGATTAAGCAATAAAATTTGAAATACAAACTAACCTTCATCGTGTGGTCCAGAGTTTTTCCTGTGAAAATCGTGTGGTCTAGAGCGTTTGTGTGTGTGTTCTTGGTGTTTTAGGGTAAGTTTTCAAATTTTAGATCTAGTTTACCCCTTTATTGAAGTTAGGAAAGTGTTTGTGTTCAATGAGAGCCGTATGGTTCAATGAGCACCTTAAAGTGTATGAAGTGTATAAATGAAATGCTATAACCAATTTATCAGCTCCTGTACAGGAGGATAAACTGGTTAAGGCTTGTGTGTTCTATGCGAGGTGTACGAGTTCGAATCCCATGGGAGGCCGGTCCGATACAGAAGGACCCCTCCCTTTTTTTGTGTAATTATAATTTTTCAAATCCAGTCCCTGAGGTTTGTTTTGCACAAGAACAGTCCCTGCACAGTTATTAAAAACTAACTGTAACTCTAATTTTTCAAATCCAGTCCCTGCACCTTAAAGTGTATGAAGTGTATAAATGAAATACTATAACCAATTTATCAGCTCCAGTACAGGAGGATAAACTGGTTAAGGCTTGTGTGTTCTATGCGAGGTGTACGAGTTCGAATCCCATGGGAGGCCGGTCCGATACAGAAGGACCCCTCCCTTTTTTTTGTGTAATTATAATTTTTCAAATCCAGTCCCTGAGGTTTGTTTTGCACAAGAACAGTCCCTGCACAGTTATTAAAAACTAACTGTAACTCTAATTTTTCAAATCCAGTCCCTGAAATTCTTATAATCGTTTATACCCCTTCTGCACATCCTTAGCATTTTTAAAAAAGACCAATATACCCCTTCGTTATAAGAATCCCAATACCTTTAAAAAAGACCAATATACCCCTTCGTTATAAGAATCCCAATACCTATTTGTTCGTACAACCACATTAAACCCAAAATACAACATAGATGCTGATAAAATATTAAACATGTTACCATCCATACATGCGATAAAAGATTAAAGGTTTATACAAAAACAACCGGGCATACAACTAAACATAAATAACAAAAGACCAATAAATATTTGTTCGTACAACCACATTAAACCCAAAATACAACCAAACGAAACAGATAAATACTACTCTTAAGCCATTTCCTCGTCACCGTCATCAGAACCACTATCCTCATAACGTATCAACTGCATCTGCGTGTCAGACGGGCCTGCCTGCATGCCGGACGGGCTTGCCTGCGTGCCGGAAGGGCCTGCCTGCCTGCGTGCGGGACGGGCCGGCTTCCGAGCCGGACCCAGGATACACTCGTGGTTGTGGCGGGTCTCGAACCGGCAACCCCGCCTCGCTACGCCTATCAGCCTCGCTAGCCATCATCCACTCCACCATATCCTCCATCCGGTCCATCCGTCGATCCTGTAGCGCCAACCTCCCCATCACATCCGTCTGACCCGCCACAAGCCTCTCGAGGAGACGCTGAGTGGACTGAGGCAACCTCACCGCATGATAGACGCACCGAGGATGCTGTGGCGGCTCCTGCGGATGCCCCTGCTCAACCTCAGGCTCGAGGTCACCCTCTCCAACAGGCTCATCAACAACATGAGGCATATCCACCTCCGCAGCGTCCAACAGATGTTGATGTACTAACGACTGGGCTACGAAAATCTGATCGTTCTCACCGACAAACCGATAACCAATGCCCGGAAAGTTCACCACCAAGTGCATCCCTCTCATCGTCCTAATACCCAAATACTCGAAAGGGGCAGGCGGTGGCAACTCACCGATGAATGGAAAATACCGACCGCAATGCTGGGCAATACGCGTGATGAACGCCCCTCCGTTCAAACCGCCACGCGCCTGACGTCGGGAAAATGAGGCGAAATACTCCGCCAGGCAGCGATGGAGGGCGCACGGCGTCCCCGTGAATAAACATTGAAGATAGAACAGGTCGTTTTTCGTGACCCACTCGTTGCTTTTGCCACGCCCAGATATCGACGTGGCAATGCAACGGTGTATGTAGCGAACGAGTGGGTCAGTAATCAACGAGACACGGGCCTTATGATCGAAGGGTACATCACAGAGAGTGGGCCACCAAGCAAGCAACTGATCATCAGGCATAGATGTGATCACGGTGGTATAAATATCCTGAACCAACTCCTCATCAGTGTAGAATCCGGTGGCCAAAGCAAACTGACGCAGCGACATATTCTGTCGCTCCCCGAATAAACAGAAAGTTACCTCGGCAGGGGGTGGTTCCACCATCGGATCGTCCATATCTGAGTTAGGCTGCTCAGCAGGCCGTGGTCGATAGATAAACGTGGAGAGGAACTCCACCACCATAGGCCTATAAGAAGGCCCAGCCGCATAAAAAAACATACGATCCCACGGGTTATTTTCCCCGATTATACCCCGGGCCCTCTGCTCCTCGTCACACTCCCGTAACGCGTCCCAACACAATGCCCTCTGCTGCCTCACTCTCATACCCCAGAACTTGGCAAAACGTCTGTATTCCATACTGCGCTGGGGGAAGTCTAAAAATTCTACTGCTCACAATTACCCCCGGCCATCGGATTGAATACCGGACCACCATTTGGTGCCTGTTGTTCCTCATCTGACGACATATCTGCAACAATTAAAAGTTAATATTTTGTCAGAATATTAATAAAATTACGACAACCCACAAACACCACAGCCAACCCACAACCACCACAGCCCACCCACAACCACCGTCAAACCCTAACCCATAGATACAACCACCACCGTCCTAACCTCAACCACTCTAACAACCACCACATTCCTAACCTAAACCACTCTAACAACCACCACCGTCAAACACCTCTACCGCCAAACACTACAACCAAAATATTTCAGAATAAACAAAAAAAAACCGTAAAAAAACAATAACAAAAAGGAAAGATGAAGATGTTACTAACCTCTTGTGGAAATTCGCACCGTATGGTTCGATACGGGATAGAAATGGTATACGGGAGAGAGTTGTGTGTGTTTTTGGTGTGTGTGTCTGAATTGATTTTGATCTAGTTTTCCCTCTTTAGTGAGCTGAAATGTTGTTTGTGTTGGTATACACTCCTCATTAGCCAATACGTGGCTTATAGATTGCTTACCAGCAGCCGCTTATTGTGCTATGAGCGGCATATAGAGGCTGGTATACACCTCTCATTGCCCAATATGCTGCATATGATGCCTTTCTTTTAATAAAAATAGTGATGTAAATAAGTGTTTTTACATTATAAAACAATGTAATTAACATTTTTATAGAATGTAACATAAAAAAATAAAACATAATAATACGATTAAACAGTTTTACGTGTTACAACGAGAACCTACAACAAGTTAATAAAGTCTCTTCGTACACTTCTATTACTACGAAGTAACTTCTTACCCTCTGAAAGACGAGACATGTACATTGTCTCCCACTCCATAGCTTCAGTACTTCGATACATATTCCATAGTCCATTCGGTGGAGGCATCGGACCATCATCCGTTAACTTAACCATGATGAAATGGCCATCTTCCACATAGGCAATCGAAAGAACAGAATGGCCCTCCGCCGGACCATCAAACATGGGAAAGTATGTTTGACAAACACCATTGCTTAAATGTTGAACAACCACACCAAATTTTTGAGCCACCAACAATCCGGCGTATGGCAAGAACATCCAGCATGCCATTGGTGCAGGTTCCACGTGCAACCAGTTTATTGATCGATATACTGTAGTGTAAAATCCCGGATCAAAAGGGTCAAGAAGAGGCATCCACCGGGCTTTGTTAATGAACATCTCATCCAGTAGCTCTTGGCGGACCCACATCCAAGCATTCTGGTCCAACCCCAAACCCAACGCCACCGATCGAAACCCACAGTTACCGTCAGGCTGGGCATCTTCCATATGTGTTATGTATCTTCGATACATAGATGGAAGCCAGTCCTTAAAACGATCGATCATGTTTTTGTACCTGTAATTGTAAAATATATTGTGGAAAATCTTTATCAGGGAAAATGTATGTATGGAAGTACGTAGGATATTATATAGGTCAATGATTGTTGACGTACCTATCCCCCACCAACAGTGGAAAATCTTCATCTATAATTTCAGCTGTCTTTTTAGCCTTATTTTTCTTTGAACAACTGCGTTGCATTGCTGGCTTTTGAGCGTCCTCGTCCTTCTTTTGGCTTTTGCCTTTTGCTTCGGACCGGGTATCTTTACGTCTCGCAACCTCCTCCTTCTTTTTTTGTTGTGCTTTAGAGGTTGGGCGTCCCCGAGTATCTTGTTGTACCTCAGGCGGTTGATGGTCAGTCATACTTGGATTCACCACCTCCTTTATCTTCGACAACATACTTTTTAACACTATCGGTGGTTGCGCCTTCAGTTGTTGCATGACTCTGTCCATTTCCTCCCGAAGATTATTATCGTCTTCCTTAAGTTCTTCAGCATTGAAATCTAGTTTTGTCCAGAATTCGTCTACGGCGGCAAGAGGAATTTTGCAATCTGTATTTTAAAAACAATAGTTAGAAATGAGGGCGGGGGGTGGGTATTCATATGAAGTAGAATAAGCGGTTGAAGCCTGTTTTTATTACTTGTATTTTCCCACCACTCCATCCGACAAGCACATGGCAACCCACAACTCGTAAAAAGCACATGACCACAAGTCCCCCCTGCTGCGAGCAACGTACGTATCTTTTTCTTCTCCACAAGCAACAAATCTAGTGCTTTCAGGGAAACATTACCACGTAGGTTATCAAAGAATGATATCATGTGGTCCCCCATTTTCAAGGACCGGCTATCCTGAAAAGTGAGGTTTATTTGTATGCGTTGTGACTCTACAACTTTGTCAACAAGCCACACAAGTCTATGGAGCGAGCTGTTTAGCCCGTTAAGGTATCTCTTAAACTTAGCATGTTGGCTTTCAACTCTGTTGGTTGTATGTTGACCAAAGTTAGGGCTTGTGTTAGTCCAGGCTGAAACAAACTTTTCTTTATAGGGTAGTAGCCAGACAGTATACAAATAGTCCAAAACCCCTGAAAAAAAAACAGAATATAACGATTTGTAATGTTTGTATTGTAACAAAATTTTTCTGATAAATTAACTATTTTTAAATAATTAATTAAACAAATACAACTATGTAATTATTGGATTAAATTGGTTAAAAATCGAATTTTGGGAAAAATATCATTTTTATATTTTCGAACATCATTCTGATGTTAAAATAATTATATAAAAATTTTCAGGTTTTATAAAATTAGTTTACTATTTTTATTGAATTTAATAAGATTAAAACTAACTTAATTCATAATAATTAGATAAAACCGGAAAGAATTATAGTTTATATTTTTAGTAAAACAGGTTTGATGTATATGAGTTTATAAAACTGTTAGTTTTTATAAAAGCGATAAAAAACGTACAAAATAAAATAAAAGGTGTGTGCCCGGTTGGATTTTAAGAAGTGTATAAAATAACTAATGTTAGGGTATATAACAGCTCCTGGACAGGAGGATAAACTGGTAAAGAAGGGGTGCTTTTACACGAGTGGTCCGGGTTCGATCCTTGCTAAGGGGCGGGTTATACAAGAAACCCCCCCTTTTTTGTTATTCTAATTAACGTAGTTAACTAAGTTAACTTCTTTTTTAAAGTATAAAACAACTAATGTTAGGGTATATATCAGCTCCTGGACAGGAGGATAAACTGGTAAAGAAGGGGTGCTTTTACACGAGTGGTCCGGGTTCGATCCTTGCTAAGGGGCGGGTTATACAAGAAACCCCCCCTTTTTGTTATTCTAACTAACATAGTTAACTAAGTTATTTTTTTTAAAGGATTTCTTATTCAGCATTTAACTTGGTTAATATTTTAGAGTTAAAATAAGTTTCAAACAAGGCAATTTCAACCCTTATACTATAGATTTCAATAATTACATTTTATGCCCAAATACTTTGTAGTTTTAAATAATGTCAAAATAACCCCTAGACTATAACTTTCAATAAATGACAGTTTAGTCCCTAGACTTGGTTTTAACTATTTTTGTTATTCTAATTAACATAGTTAACTAAGTTAATTTTTTTTAAGGATTTCTTATTCAACATTTAACTTGGTTAAGATTTTAGAGTTAAAATAAGTTTCAAACAAGGCTATTTCAACCCTTTTACTTTAGATTTCAATAATTACATTTTATGCCCAATACTTTAGATTTCAAACAAGTCCCTCAACTTATAGTTTCATAAAATGTCAAAATAGGCCCCTATAGTTTGTAATATAATACGTACCTGATCTATGGTCGTCAGTCAGTCGCGTAAATAGCCGCTCAAAGTTATAATTGTATAGCGTCTCAGTGGGAGAATTACACAATCGAGACCAAGAAAGCTTGAATATTTTCCATTCTTCAGCCGTTGCAAATTTTGCCTTGGTGTGTTTTAGAATATTTTGTGAGATGTGCCACCGACATAGCAATTTGGATGCTTTTGGGAATAGTTTATCGCAAGCATTCATCAAAGCTTTATCGCAATCTGTTACTATCACGCGCGGTTCCATACCCTCTTCCAACAATCCTTTGAGGTTCTGTAGGACCCACAAGAAGTTATCCTGTTTTTCTTTAGAGATAAAAGCATGAGCGACACAAAACGACTTGTGTGTCGATGTCACACCCACAATTTGAACAAACGGAAGTCTATACTCATTAGTTTTGTAAGTGGTATCAATCATCAACACATGTGGGAAAGCACGCCACATATCGTACGAGTACCGATGAACAAAAAAAACCTCCTCGACCGCATTTGTTTCGGGATTCACCCGGGTGTGGTAAACATACCTTCCTTCATGCAACATTTGCTCCAATATCTGCATTGGAGTCCGATCACCGTACATTTTGACTTTAATCTTTTTTATCACGTTTTGTATGTCTCGTAGAATGCACACGCTCTGTGGGTTTTGTTTTCTTATGGTTAAATGTATGTTCGTAGGCTCCATGTTTTGAATATAAAGTCTCTCTACCAATAATTCTTCGTCTGGGTCAACCTTCTTGCAAACGCGTGACCCTCGAGAAATACCGCAGGCTCATGGTTATGATCCTTTTGCTTCACCACTAAGCTCCAATTGCCACTAATTGCGTCTAGTTTCCCTATCATTTTAAAAGGACACCCAATCTTCTTGCTATCAGAACGCCGAACTGTTGTTTTACTTTTGCATGTGCCTCCACGGTCGCATTGCAACCATATCTTCACTGTCCTTGCTGACGAATCTTCACCCGTTGTTACCGTTCGTTGGGTCACAATGACGTAACCTTTCGCAATTTCTGTTTTGTAAGCCCAATTCTTTAACTCGTGAAGTGTCGCAAATACCTGAAACAACGGTAATTTAAAACTATGTTTAAAACTATATTTGTTTAAAATCTAATAAACCTTATACATAACGAATAACACGTAAACAAAATCAACTTTTTCTCAATTCTAATAGGCACCCTTCTAATAAACCTATACATAACGAATAACACGTATACAAAATCAAAATTGTCTAAAATTTAATAAACATTATACATAACGAATAACACGTAAGTGACGGTAATGTTATACCTTTCCTTGTTTTTTCGGGTCATTAGCACCATCGTCCTTTTCACCACCATCGTCCCCGCCACCACCATCGTCCCAGCCACCACCATCGTCCCAGCCACCACCATCTTCCTCGTCTTGATCACTTTCCTCGAAGTGTGTAACACCTTTCTCGATTTCGTTCTCGTCTTCCTCGATGTCAAAAGCACCTTCCTCGGACTTTTTCTTGCGTTGTTTTTCCTGATGGGAATGGTAAGTACCGTATGCATGTTTTCCTGTTGCGGATAGCTTTGAGCCACGTAAGATGGTCCCGCCTCCTCTACGACCTGAAACAACTTAATGGTTATACTAAAATAACCAAAACGCCAATATGAATTTTTTACCTGGTTCAATTCAGGCACCACGTACCGCACACTCCCTTCCTGATGCGAATGGTAAGTTCCGGCGTGTTGCGGACGCACGGAAACCACCTCCTCCTCACCTCGATCAACGCCGGGTAACCAAACGCTATCGGAGACATATGACTCATTCGAAATTTCACCAAAAAAATATCCAAAGTCCCAATTTGACATCGTGATTCGAATCTAATTTAACCAGACCGTTTATTTGAAAATTTTTATCATTTTCATCACTTTTTTGGGATTTTTGAACATTTGTATTACATAAATCCCGTAAGCTTGGGGTAAAAGGAAAAAATTCGAAACAATACGCAGCGTATAGGGCCATGAGCGCGTATATGCGGATCACCTTTTCAGCCTTTTCAGTCTGAACTCAGCTGTCTTGTCAGCAATATACCTTAAATTCATAGATTATAGTACCAATGAGCAGTGTATAATGCAATGAGAGGCGTATAGGGTTTAATGCTCCAACTACCACCTTCTTATACAGCGCTCATAGGGCAATGAGGGTCGTATAACTTTATTTTTTCTGACATAATTAATGCACTCAAACCCTATACAACCCTCATTGCCTTATACGAGGCTGCTGGGGGGGGGGGGGGTTGTGTCATTACTTTTGGGGGATGTACCAATACCCTCACCCTTCATTAAACAATAGATGCAGAACAATTATTACAAGGATTAGTAATAACAATAGATATTGGTTATAATCAATAAATAAATACGAGCAGCTAAAGTAATAAGATCAAACGACAAACGTAACAAGTTCATAACAATCAAATGGTCAATTAAGTTACGGAAAAATCATTAATTGTATCATCTAAGTTGGATGGTAAAAAAAGATACATCAACCACAGTTCAATTCAACTCGATAAGTGTACATTGCACCAACATTGTGAGTTAAGGTGTTGGCACACACCAGTAACCCACGAAAACAATACAATACAATCGCTGACAGTACGCCTTTTCAAATTAAAGGATACACTATAGAGATGTTGTGATTGTGATTTACTCATACCGCCATGGATGGTGCTAATCGTCAGTGCCTCATTGACGCTCTATTGGAAGTACTCAGTAGATGCTTGCTTAGTCGATACACTACGTACAATTTCAATCTATAAGATTTCGATAGGATGTGATTCATAACAGTTTGATATGATACAACACATTTAATAGTCATACGCGTAGCAATTAAAAAGTGGAGAAGGTGAAACCGTTGCAATAAACTACATAGGTTAGTCATATATAATACATTTTAATCTTGTTTTTTTGTTTTGTTTTGTTTTGTTTTGTTTTTTGTTTGTTTGTTTTTTTTTTTTTTTTTTTTTTTTTTTTTTTTTTTTGGGTAGCAAATTTGTTTGAATTAATACTTATGTTATAACTGAATCATCATGTTTTAATAATAACAAGATTGATGATATTTGAAGATTAAGGAAGAGGATTGTGGAAGTTTGGATGTTGAAATCAAAGTCAAAGGCTTTAGAGCATTCTCATCCAAACCACCAAAATCTGTGTGGGGGGTTTTTAAAATATAAGAAGTATAAAAAGTGGTTGTGAGTGGAGGAGAGAGAAAATGTTACTGTTCATCTGTATATTTGGGGGGACACTGTTCACCCCCTATACTTTTTAATATATATTGAAAGTGGTTGTGAGTGGAGGAGAGAGAAAATGTAATATATATTGAAAAGGAGAGAGAAAAAGTATTTGTTGTTAGTGAAAATATATTGATATAGGAGTTGTTTTTTAGTGGAATGTATGTATATTTTTAGTGGATTGGATGTGAATGCTCTTATACATTCTTATTATTGAAATGACCGTATAATCCTCATCAAAACCTATCCTTATGGATCTTCACAAAGCTGGATCTTTAGGGATCTAAAGGTCCATTCACTATTTTACCAAATTTCATTTTACCTATAAATCGGCTCATCATTTAGAGATATCACTTTTCGGAGCAAAACCCTACTGCCTCTCCACGTTCTTAGCTCGGTTTTTATTTATTTATTTATTTATTTATTTTTTTTTTTTTGAAGAGTAAGAAGCCAAGGAAAAAGATCTTACATACACAAGTCTCCTAATTTTGAAATGATAAAACTTTTATTCTTACAATGTACTTCTTTGTTTAATTAAGCTTGGTTGGTGTTTTTATAAAGTTTATGGGCTAAAAAATACGATTAACTTAGATTTAAATTAGTCACATTAACCACCTATACGTAATTATTGGTGATGAGCGATGACTGCGATGTTTTGAATGTTGTTTGATTTAAATTAGCCACATTTACCACCTAGGTATTAACCATATTATGTTAGAAAACCATATGAGTTAGGAGATCTATTCATGATTTATTCATGTGTGTGTGTTATGTATCTTCATGCCATTTGACTTGGAATGGTGAACAAGGATTTGAATATTTAGTATTACTAGGTTATTGACCCGTGTGTTACACGAGTTAAATAAAAAAAATTAAATGTAAAATATACATGATAAAAATGTGTGTGTGTGTGTGGGGGGAAAGGACACATTCATTTATCTATAACTACTTCTCACTATTAAAAGTTACAGCTATAATTCATGAAGTTTCAAATATTTCTATAGTAAATTAAGGCATAAGATAATAAAAAAAAAACATTTATAATAAGTGTTGTTGTTTAGAGTCCTTAATTTCACCTGCAAACATTTTGTGCAAGTTTATGTCAGTCATGAATACCCTAATCTTACTACATGTACCCATTGCATGCTTTGTTTTCAAAGCTTCGATGAAATCATTAGTGTAAATGTATGACATGTTTGGCATCCCTTAACAATATAATTTATATCGTTATGTTAAAAACAATTAGTATTTGATGTTATAATAACAAAAGAAACATGAGGTAACCGAATACCAAGACCTGTCTTTATGAGTAAGAGCGGTAAGCGGCACAGCGATCTTAGAGAATCCTTCGATAAATCGTCGATAATAGCCTGCTAATCCAAGAAAAGATCGGACTTCAGACGGGTTCTTTGGGGTAATCCAACTTTTAACTGCTTCAATCTTCGCGGGATCGACATGAATACCCTGACTATTCACGATGTGACCCAGAAACTGAACCTCCTCCAACCAGAATTCGCACTTGGAGAACTTGGCATAGAGTTGGTTCCCCTGGAGTAACTCGAGAACCAAACGTAGATGTTGCGCGTGTTCGGCTTTCGACTTGGAATAAATCAAGACATCGTCGATGAACACGATGACGAAACGGTCAAGGTAAGGTTTACACACGCGATTCATCAGATCCATAAAAACCGTGGGCGCGTTGGTTAGACCAAAAGGCATAACAACAAACTCATAGTGACCGTAACGAGTACGAAAAGTGGTTTTGAGTATATCCTCCTCTTGTATGCGTAACTGATGATAACCTGAACGTAGATCGATCTTCGAGAAACACGATGCACCTTGTAGTTGATCAAACAAATCGTAGTTGACTTGGACTTTGACTTTGACTTTGACATTCGAAAACACGGGGTGTTACAGTCTGAATAGTTGCCAGTTTGACGGCCAGACTGAAAGTCTCCCCACAGTCGATACCTACCTGCTGAGTGTTGCCATCACAAACCAACCTGTCCTTATACTGTTCCAAAGTGCCATCTGAACGGAATTTGTGGCAAAACAAACACATACTGCGAATGACGTGCATGTCTGATGTTCGTGGAACCAATTCCTATGTCTTATTTTTAATAAGGGCATTGTACTCAGTAGTCATGGAATTATACCAGTCTGGTTTGGACAAGGCCTCGGTTGGTGTTTCTGGTAGAGGGGTAAAAAGAGATGTGTGAAGATTAAACGGGTGTTTGGGTTTGGTAATACCGTCCATAAAGCGAGTACGTATGAGACTGGTGTTGCACACGCAATGCTATTTCCCGGTTTACAAGTGCACACCGAGAATTTGTTTATCCCTTTACACCAGGTAGTAAAAAACTTGATTGGAATAATAGAAATAGATTTATACATTAATCTCACAAAATTTTTTCTTGTCTATGTATTAGGCATTGAATTTATTAGGAGGGCTGACTCAAGACTTCTAAGTTTAGAAAGTCGCTTCTTGGTCTGGATTGAGGTTTGTTCTCGACTTATTTCCTACATATAGTTATACTAGTACAATCGGCAAAGAATTTTTGGAGTTATACTTATAGTTGACGCATTTTTTCGTGTCGTATTATGAATTGCCGCTCCTAGTTTTAAATTTTTTTTTTCAGGTTGAACCTTTTGATATCCCCCAAGAATCCAGGGGATGTGTTAGGCAGATCCATGTGGATTTATTGTCCTGAAGCCCAACTAGGAGAATTTGTGAATTACATTGAACATCAAAATGCAGTTGAGGGAGAATCAGATGTTGATGATGATTGATGCATCCGGGCTCTGGCTTCTAATTGTTGTTTTGATGTATCCAACTATATTTTTTAAAGTGATAACTGCATTGGTTATTTTTCTATGTTTGTCGTAGCTACTCTAGGCAAAATGGGCCATCTTTGAACTTTTCATTTAGTCCAGTATAGCGTCATCTGAGATGTGATGAAACCAAGGTAGATCTTTGAATGAGATGATTGAGAGTATGCATGTGTTGAACCTGATTTTTTGACTTTGAGACGAAAATTTCCATTTTGGAAGTATTAAGGTACCCGCGTTGTTATGCCATTTGACTAGGAATGGTGAACAAGGATTTGAATATTTAGTATTACTATGTTATTGACCCATGTGTTACACGGGTTAAATAAAAAAAATTAAATGTAAAGTATACATGATACAAATGTGTGTGTGTGGGGGGGGGGGGGGAAGGACACATTCATTTATCTATAACTACTTCTCACTATTAAAAGTTACAGCTATAATTCATGAAGTTTCAAATATTTCTATAGTAAATTAGGGCATAAGATAGTAATAAAAAAAACATTTATAATAAGTGTTGTTGTTTAGAGTCCTCAATTTCACCTGCAAACATTTTGTGCAAGTTTATGTCAGTCATGAATACCCGAATCTTACTCCATATCTAAAGCATAACCAAGATTATTTGAACAAAGAAAAACCCAAATTAATACCAGCATTTAAGCATTGTTCTTCCAATGTTCGGTACTGAGATCTTCCACATCACTAAAGAAGAAAGTCGTGAAAAGTGTAGTTAGTAACGATACGCATATATCAGTCGCTAATGACTAAAAAACATGTTACAAAATACCTATCTTCCAACCATGAGATACTGTATAAGTCACCTAAGCAAGTCTTATACTCTTTAGGCGGGGGGAGGGGTCCATACCGTGTCCCAACTATTTTCGGTTGCATTCGATGCAGTCGTCAAGTATATGTTCAGATCTCCGGGTATAAGACCTTCGAAAATGCTTCCACTTTCACATGCTTCTACATATATAACCTACATTTTGAGATTTCACCATTAGAAAAGTGAGTATTACCAACAAAATATCTCTAACAACCATGATCAATAATCACTTATAAATTATTACAAGAAAGTAACTTACCATCTCACTACATGTACCCATTGCATGCTTTGTTTTCAAAGCTTCGATGAAATCATTAGTGTAAATGTATGACATGTTTGGCATCCCTTAACAATATAATTTATATCGTTATGTTAGAAACAATTAGTATTTGATGTTATAATAACAAAAGAAACATGAGGTAACCGAATACCAAGAATTCCAGGGCCTCCATGATCCGTGTAATACACAAAGATTGTATCGAAAGGGCTACTCGCGACAACTTTTCCACTTCCGCCAGTTAAGGCGGAGGCGTTGCCAAGAAGCACAGCATAGAAATTGGTTGCTGTCACATATTCTCCGGTGTAATCCTAACACAATATATATGATGAGGGACAAATAAGTTAATTAGTGGATTTATACATGGAGGGGTGAAAGGGTAAGGATTCCTCTACGAAGGACATTTTTCCTACAAAGTATAAGACCAAACGTAACAATTCAAAACACAATGAAATGTATTTTAGACATGAAATCTAAAACACCATGCGAAGTATCATAGTATCAAAGATTACATTTGAACACAAACACATGATTCGTCTTTTTTCACTCTCTTTAAAGCTCCTTTTTGCATAAATATATCAAAATCTAACAAAACATAAAATACAAAGGGTTTCTAACATAAACATGAATACCCAATACCCCGTATCAGAACCAGCGGATGCAGAGTCATCAAGAACCACTATTTTAGTCTTCCCTAAACTTATTCTTTTACCGGCAACACTTATATAACACAACCCTCATGGAAGACGCATAATTTGCCTTTTATATTATCACCAATCTGATTATTAGATTATTTGTGTGTTAGTATCGATCTCTTGTATAAAAGGAGGCTATATAAACTGATTATTCTATAAAAGAACCTTAGCTGATTATTCTGAAAAAGAACCCTTTTTTAAAGCGAATATCAAAACTAAATGGCTTTGATGCTACTAATCTCTAATCACCAGGTTGGTTTCCCTTAATGTCTAGAATCACACTTGTTGCCTTGAGGTATCATGCCACCAATATTGTATCTATATTCTATGATGAGGTTTATCCTATCAAACTTATACTTCATGACTGGAACATGAGCATCTGGAGGTGGTTAAGTTCAATAACTTCCTCCATTCCATTTAATATGTCGTGCAAAACAAAGAAAAAAAATCCTCCTGATAAATATAAAATACATGGCATGAGTTATGACTGTATCCATGAAAAACAATCTCTTAATTTTGCAAATAAACTACAAGTACTTACAATCTTACATCTCGATTTACATAAGAAGGCCGCACACATAAGGTGTCAATATCTGCTCAGGACCATGAACCTACCACCCGAAATTATAGATTACACAACCAATAATTAATGACTGAAGTCCTCACCGATTATTTACTATTATTCTTTAATCTTTACAGACTTACCCAAGCTGATATGAACCAAAAGTATATATGACCGACCGCATACGCATCTTCAACCATCTTACTTGTGTACCATCGTATACGAATAAGTTGTTTCACCCAATCAATCACAATCTATAGAAAACATATATACAAATCATAAAGGACATTAAAAGAACTTGCAAAAGCATTCTATGTGTCAGCAATATATGTATTTCATTATAAATCAAAACCAACTAATGGTAAAAATAATCTCCTTACTATAACTGGTATTGATGACGGGGGTAGCCCGAGACCAAATAAAATGACCAAGTATGGAAACACCTAAAAGGTTAAAAGGTTCAATGGTTAAAAAGCTGAGGAGATGGAGTAAAGTAACACGGGAACAGTGAACAAGTCACATCCCCAAACAGTCTCACCAACCACAGCCGTAAAAGCAATGCAGGTCCACAGAATACATGCTATTACCCAGGGGTCAAAAGGCTTCAACCCCCGAAAGGGTAAGCCCCTCACTACAAGCTGGTTCACTAGTCAAATGAATACTTCTTTGGGAGATGTCCTCTCCTATATAAGTGACACTTCATTTATCAAAGGGATATTCCAGATCAGATTTGCTTCCTCAAACTCTGGTCCTTCACATCTTACATTTACTTCACGCAAGTGTCTCTCACTCACATTCACATTACACTTATTCTTTTTGTTCCTCAATCCTTTTCTGAACAATACTTCAGAATTGGATCTTCAAACAAGAAATATAAACTAGTGAACCTCCTTCCACGTCTTGCAAACGTGGGGGGACCCCACGACCTGCGTTAGGCAAGTTTAAACCCTTTAACCCTTCTGCCTAACCGCACTTGCTACTATCTTTGGTCTAATATTTGTTGTCTCAACAAGTTGGCGCCCACCGTGGGGCTACGCCGCTATTTCCCCTCAAAAAGACCTAGTAGTGTAGCTCTTCACTCTTAAAATCGCCATATTTGAAAGTGGATCCCCAGGTGAAGTGAACCAGGTACCAAACACTTCAACTCCGGGTAGTAGTCAAGCTCATGTGGCTATTCCAACTTCTTTTTCAACTCCGGGGAGCACACCCGAGTTTCTCACCTTTAACACTCCAACTCCTTCTAGATCTGGAGTTCCTTCCCCTAACGTTGGTGTCACGGACACCCCCACACATATTGAACTTACCCCCGAGGGAGTTGCTAATAATTTTCTTGAGTTGAGGACTCTCCTCAACCAGTATGTGAACAAAGAAAAGGACAAAGGAGTGAGGATTCGTCTAGACTATGATGAACCTGAACCAACACTGTCTCCCGGACCTCCCATTCCACCTTTTACAACCAGGAATGAGGCTGGCCCCAGTAATCCTCCAAACCCCGTTCCATATTTATCTACCATGACAAATCCTACAACATATCCCCTCTTTTCGTCCCAACCAGTTACAAGTAGTGCTCCTCTGGGCCATGAGCTGACTTTGGATCAGCTCCTACATTCCCCGGTATCAAGCTTTCCAGCCTCTACCGCCACTTCGTGGGAGCAAGCCCTTTCTGTGCTTCCATTGGCACGAAGTGCGGTAATGAACACCCCCCTTGGAGTTAGCTGCCCGATCACATCCGGAAGCCTCCAAGGTTTCAACCCTATGTCCTAGATGATGACCCAGATGATGGCCAGTTTCCCGTGGCAGCACTTCATCAATCAAGTGCTAGCCACTCAAGGGAACAACAATGGTAATAATAATATGGGTACAAGGGTCGAAGAAGACTTGGCTAAACCCTACAAGCCGAGTAACCTTTCATGCTTCTCACAGCAAATAGCCGATTACGATTTTCAAACAAAGATCAAGATGCCATCCCACATCAGAACGTATGATGGGTCTGAGGACCCAGAGGACCATCTTCAGATCTTTACCGGTGCAGCAAGGATAGAAAAATGGTCAAACGCTGAATGTTGTTTAATGTTCATGCAAACCCTTATCGGATCTGCCAGGATCTGGTTCAACGATTTACCTGCTCGAAGCATTCGAAGCTTGACGACCTTAGCAAGGGTTTTTTTGGCCAACTTCTCCCAGCAGAGACGATATGTCAAAGATGCAACCGTCATTTTTCAAATAAAACAACGAGACAATGAAAGTCTTCGTGAGTTTATTGAACGATACAAAAAGGAAGGTCTAACCTATGTAGGGGCAGATGAAAAAATGAGGGTAGCCGGTTTCATGAACGCTATCACCTCGAAATACCTCACCAGAGATTTCAACAAGTCCCTGCCCAAGACCTTGGAGGAGGCCCTCGAAAGGGCAGAAGCCCACATCCGGGGAGAGGAAGCAGTTGACATCAAAGAACAAAGGAAAAGAGGGTCTAGCTGGCGAAGTAATAGCTCGGTCAGAAAAAGAGGGAATTACAACTCCTATGACAGACGGCAAAAGGGTTCAGACCATCGAAGATCTGAAGGCCGGAACCCTCCAACCAGGGAAAAAGGCATGAGTTTCACACCCCTCACAAAAACCCCTCAAGAAATCCTTGCAACAGAAGAAGTCAAACAGAACTTTAGGCCTCCTAGGCCTCTCCCCAAAAGTAGAAAAAATGAGAACTCCACACAGTTCTGTGAGTTTCATGAAGAAAAGGGTCACCACACCAACGATTGCTTCCAACTCAAGAAAAGAATTGAAGAGGCTGTTAAGTCAGGTGAACTCGCCCATTTGGTAAAAGGGGTTCGAGACAAAATGGCTGAAGGCAAGGGAAAGGAAGTCAATATGGTAAACTCTGATGAAAAGGTTCCTCATAAAAGGCAGCGGTTGGAAGCTTGGGAGCTTCAATGTGTTTGCTTTCCCCCAACAGAAAAAGGCCCTCTTTCAAGCCCTCTCGTCGTGGAAGCTACCATTGGAACGTTGGAAACACATAGGGCATACATAGACACTGGGGCAGCCACTGAAATCATGTTCGAGAAATTTTTCAACCGCTTGAGCAATGAAGAACGTTCAAGGCTTCAACCCTCTGGAACCTCCATAAAAGGCATTGCTGATATACCCCTCAAGCCTTTAGGGCAACTGACACTAGATGTTTGTTTCAGTGAAGGTCAGAAGTAAAGGATCCAACCACTTACCTTCGTGGTTCTCAACATACCTTCAAACTATGATGTGATCATAGGGAGGCCGGGGCAATGTGCCTTCTTTATGACAGTGTCCGTTGGGCATGGCACGGTAAAATTCCCAACCGAAAGGGGGGTAGCAACCCTTCAACCCTCCCAAGAGGCCTATATGGTTGAAGGCGAAAGTCCCAGAAGTGAAGAAGACAAGCAAAGGCTTATCATAAATCCTAAGTACCCTGAACAAAGAATAAGGGTCAACCCAAGCCTTTCACAAGAAACTCTCTCTTATTTGGAAAAGTTGTTGACACATTACAGCGACGTCTTCACTTGGTGTCCGGAAGATATGACAGGAATCCCCCGAAGCATTGCTGAACATGAGTTGAGGATACCACCCGATGTCAAACCTGTGGTCCAAAAGAAAAGAAGCTTAGCACCAGAAAGAAGCCTGGCTGCTTGTCAGGAGGTTGAGAAGCTCGTATCTGTTGGTATTCTCCGAGAAGTCAAGTACCAATCATGGGTTGCAAACCCGGTTATGGTCAAGAAACCAGATAACTCCTGGAGAATGTGCATAGACTTCAAAGATCTCAACAAAGCTTGTCCTAAGGACTGCTATCCACTACCAGAAATTGACCTTAAAGTTGACTCGCTCACTGGTTACCCTTTCAAATGCTTTCTTGATGCTTACAAAGGGTATCACCAAATACTCATGAAAGAGGAAGATGAAGAAAAGACGGTGTTCCACACTGATAAAGGAATCTTCTGTTACAAGAAGATGCCTTTTGGACTAAAGAACGCCGGAGCAACCTACCAACGTCTGGTGGACAAAGCTTTTGCAAGCCAAATTGGCAAAAACATGGAAGCCTATGTCGATGACTTGGTAATCAAAAGCAAGACGGAGTATCAAATGCTTGACGACATCCAAGAAACTTTCAAAAATCTCAGAAAGGTTAACATGAAACTTAACCCTGAAAAGTGCTCATTTGGATTCGAAGAAGGAAAATTCCTGGGTCACATTGTCGGAAAACAAAGCATCAAGGCCAACCCAAACAAAGTAAAAGCTGTCCTCGAAGCCAAGCCACCGAAAACCAAAAAAGAGGTTGAAAGCTTAAACGGAAAACTTGCCGCCTTGAAGCGTTTCACTTCCAAGCTGGCCGAACGGTCCCTACCCTTTTACAAAACACTTAAAAATTGTTCGGATAAGAAGGATTTCAAGTGGACTGATGAGGCTGAGGAAGCATTCAACCAGATGAAACAACACCTGGCCTCCTTGCCAGACATTGCAGCTCCAGAAACGGGAGAGTTGATCTCAGTCTATCTATCAGTTGCTGAAGAGGCTATAAGTGCAGTCCTCACATTCGAACGAAACACGGCTCAGGTACCCGTTTACTTCTTCAGCAAAACTTTAAAATTAGCTGAGACCAAATATCCTCCCCTTAAAAAACTTGCCCTAGCCCTAGTTCAAACAGCTAGAAGGCTTAGGAGGTATTTCCAAGCACATCCTATACTAGTGGTCACTGACCAACCTGTTAAAAATGTGCTTGAAAAACCTGAGAACTCAGGAAGGTTAGCAAAATGGGCAGTGGAACTAGGTGAGCACAACATCACCTATGTCCCACGAAAAGCTATTAAAGCCCAAGTCTTGGCCGACTTCCTTGTGGAAGTCCCAAACCAAACAATAGACGAAGTAAACACTACCACCACTGAACCCTCCAACCTTGAGGCCTGGAAGCTATTTACCGACGGAGCTTCAAGCGTTGAAGGGTCAGGGGCTGGGTTAGTTCTAATCAACCCTGAAGGGTTAGAATTCACATATGCTCTTTGTTTTGATTTTCAGACCACCAATAATGAGGCTGAATACGAGGCACTGATCGCCGGCTTAAGGCTGGCCAAAGAAATGAAAGTCCAAAAGCTTGAAGTGTTCACAGATTCATTACTAGTCTCAAGCCAAGTCAACGATAGCTACGTTGCCAAAGAACCCAATATGAGAAGATACAAAGAAAAATCCAAGGAATTGATGAACACCTTCCAAGCATGCAGTATCAAACAAATTCCAAGGTCCCAAAACAAAAAGGCTGATGCCTTAAGTAAGCTAGCATCTCTCACCTTTGCCCACCTCACCAAGAAGGTGTTGGTTGAAGTGTTGAAGGCTCCATCGATTGATGAATTGGAGGTCCAAGATGTGGTCACCGAGGAAGATCCAAACTGGATGACTCCCATCAAAAAATTCCTTCAAAATGGTGAACTACCCGATGATCAAGTAGAAGCTGAAAGGGTTAAAATCAAAGCAAGACAATATGTGTTGCAAGGAGAAACCCTCTACAAAAAGGGTTACCTTGCCCCCTTGCTAAGATGTGTTGGTCCCGAGCAAAGTAAGTATTTGATCAAAGAAATTCACGAAGGTGTATGTGGAGCCCATTTTGGAGCTAGGTCGGTGGTTGTAAAACTCATGAACCTCGGATATTTTTGGCCCTCGATGCATCGCGACACCACCGAGCAATTGAAGAAATGTGATGCTTGTCAGATTCATGCTCCAATCCCAAAAAGTCCCAAACATGATCTTGTCCCAATAACCTCGGCATGGCCATTCCATAAGTGGGGAATGGACATTGTTGGACCATTCCCTCCAAGCAAAGGAGGAGTAAAATTCTTGCTAGTGGCAATAGAATATTTCACCAAATGGCCCGAGGTTAAACCCCTCGCAAAGATCACAGGCAAACAGGTCATCGACTTCGTTTGGGAAAACATCATCTGCCGCTATGGGTTGCCAGGAGTGATTGTCACTGACAATGGAAAGCAATTCGCTGAAAAGCCTTTCAGCCTTTGGTGTAAAGAGTACAGGATCAACCAGATCTTCAGCTCAGTGGCTTACCCGCAATCAAATGGCCAGGTTGAAAGGGCAAACCGAAGCATAGTGGAAGGCATCAAGACAAGATTAGGAAGATATGAAAGCAATTGGCTCGAAGAATTGCCTAGTGTTCTATGGGCAATTAGAACAACCGAAAAAACAAGCCACAAGAAAACACCTTATAGCTTGGTATTTGGATCCGAGGTCGTAATCCCTGCTGAAATAGGAGTTGTAACCCAACGAATCGTCAACATGGATCCCGAAACGAACCAAAAAGAGACCATGTTGAATTTACAACTCCTAGAGGAAGTCCGAGATCAAGCCGCAATCCAAGAAGCCAAATATAAGCAGAAAATGGAAGCCTACTACAACAAGAAGGTTAAGAATGAACGATTCAAGCTAGGGGACCTAGTCCTCAGAAACAATGAAGCTAGCAAAAAGGAAAATCAAGGAAAGCTGGGCCCAAAATGGGAAGGTCCATACACCATCCTCGAAGCACACAAGGGTGGATCCTACAAGCTAGCAGATTCAGAAGGCAAAAGGCTTCCAAGGCACTGGAACGGCAAAACCCTGAGAAGATTCCATGTTTAGACATGAAAGTTTGGTTTGTATCAAAATGTACCTCAAACAACACTATGAAAACCTTTTGTAAAAAAGCAAGTATTGCTTGAATGAATGAAGTTGTTTTATCAAACTTGTCTTTCTATCCTAAGATCAGGTTGAGAACCTAGCAAAAAACTCCATGGCAAGGGCCATGTAAGGGGACGAGCTCCCAGGCCACATCGCTCAATAGGTTCAAGGGTTGAATGAACCTATATAAGGGGTGAGTTCCTAAATCAATACAACTCCATGAGACTTATTAAGCCAAAACAAAATTGTCTCATAGACAGGTCTGAACAACCTACTCCAATCGTTCCTTAAGCCTTAGAAATATAACCAACAAACAGGCTTACGAAGTCGAATAAACCACAAAGAAATAATAAAGAGGATAGGTGCTATGTCTTTTTGTTGAAAAACACCAAGGCTAAGTGTCTGCAGCATTGACCCCTTTAAGGTGTAAAAAACATAAAGACAACGCAAATTCAACAAAGACAATGTTAAAAGAGAAAGAAAATTATCCAAGTAAAAATACAAGCAAAAAGAAAATCCGTCGGCAAAATATACAAACCAAACCAAAAGCTATCAAGGCTTCAAGCTACCCACGTGACAAGCTTGAAACATTGAAGGCTCCAACCCACCTACGATTAGCCAAAAGGCTTGAAGGGTTAAAGCCTACCAAACAAACTCAGCAAGCAGGAATAAACATAAAAACACAACACAAGTAATATAATTAACCATCATACCACAGCAAAGAAAGTCATGAAAGACTTTCAAATAAAAGTTAAAGCAAGTTCTAGTAACTTGCAAGTTAAACTACTGTTCAAATGGCCATACAGGCCCAACACACCACCAACAGGAACCTTAAGGGTTCCTGGAAACCTAACATTGTTCAAAATAACATTACAAATCATAAATTGTTTTGATAAGAAAGCAACGAATAACCATCAGATAGCAGAAGGCTTGGAGACACCAGAACCCTCAGCTTTGGACTTCTTGGCTTTCTTGGATTTCTTAACCTTTGCACCACCATCATCACCCACCGCTGAAGTTTCCAAGCCAACATCCTTCGAAGCATCCGGCACACTCGAGAGGGTATCATCACTATCTCCGGAATAAGATCTTTTCTTCGAAAGTGAGCCCAAGACTTCATAACAAACCTTTTCATTAAGACCCTCCGGTTTCAAGTCCTGTAAAACAGACAAAGGCTTACCAAAGCAAGAAGAAACCTGATGAACATAAGGATAAGTTAGCCTCTCCATCTGTTCAACTGAGCTTTTGAAAACATCAGAAGCGTCGGGACGAAACAAGGGGGACTTTTCCAGAGAATGCCCAGCTTCATGCAACTTGTAACCAGCAATGAGACCTTGGTGTTTTCCCAAATTAAGCAACTTTGTATAAACATCACCAAGAGCGGAGTTAAATTCGGCAGAATGAAGCAGGTAGGTGACAACCTGTTGAAAGCCCTGCTCAATCAACCACTGGTTATCACTAGTTGCACGAGAAACCGAAGCCTTCAGGCTCTCCTTCTCTTCATCAAAGGCTTTCTGAGCAACGGATAAAGCCTCCCTGTCCGCCTTTAGCTTCAACCGATCAGCCTCAAAACTCTTCTTAAAATCGATCATCTCAATCTCATGCTGCTTTGACAAGCCTTCAACCTTCTTCGACCAAGCTTCCTCCTTCTCAGCAAAGCTGCTTATCTCCTTCTTCATCGCTGCCATCGAAGACTTCATCTTGTCTTTCTTCTTGGAAAACTCTTCATACTCTTGCATCCTCTGACGAAAACGGGCAACACCCTGAGGAAGCATGGCAGCAAGATTGCAAGTACTAAGAATCATACGAGACAACATCACATCATCATCCATTTCGGAGATAGTCTTGTGAACCGAAGGAGGAGCAATATGACTCAAGGCCTCTTCACAAACAGCAGCATCTTTAAAACTGTCGTCAACTTTCACCGACCAACATGGCACATAAACCGCATCCGGATCCAACCCTTCAACGTCCATGCTCGAAGAACCCTGAACAGGAGCAGCAACAACCTTCTTGGCCGAACCCTTTTTGCCATGAACAACTAACTTCTTCTCTCTTTCAGAACCCGCTTCAACACCTTGATCCCCAGACTCTTCGACATCATCACTCAACTCACCGGTTCAGTAGAGGTGGATTGAGGAGCACCTTTCAAACGACGAGTAGATCGCCGGGTCGAAGCCTTCGGGATAAGAGGTTTAGAAAAACCCTTAACATTCGAAACACTAACATACCCAGTACCTTCAAACCTTTGTTCAACACCTTTAACCACAACATTCTCATCAGGGATAACAGGAACATCCCCAAAAACCACATCCGAAGTGTCATCACTTTTAATGAAATCCAAGGCAGACATAACTGCAAGCAACAAAACAGATAGAACATGAGACACAAATTAAGAAAAATACAAGAAAGGTGGAAAAGAAAATGCATACCCGTGCCATCTCTCATCAGAACCGGATCCCGATTAGCTTTTTCCCATAACTTACTAACCCCTAATAAAACTAGCAAATGCTCAGGAAAGGGACGAACCCTTGAAGGGCATTCACGGATGGCTTTCAAAAAAGCATCATTCAAATCAGATATAAGGGGTTCCGGTTCATTGAGAACAGCATCCGGGTGCCTCCACACCATTTTAAAAGGAACAATAGTATCGGAAACCTAGAAAAAAACGATTCTTCCAAGTCCCAAGTGTTGTAACCATGGATGAAATAAGGCCGGAATCAACCTTGGATGCTTCAAAAGTAAACCAATCGCCATTTTTGGCCAAACGGAAAAAACGGCGAAAAAGCAATAACGAAGGATCATATCCGAGGGCACGGCACAAAACCTCAAAATGCAAAACCCTAGCCATGCCCTTCGGATGAATCTGACCGAAGGAAACTCGGTAATACTCCAACAAGTTCAACACAAACAAGGAAAACGGATAACGAAGGTTTGAAAACTCGAAATGACGACAATAAAGAGCGACAAAACCAGCCGGACATTTGTCAATCGAGGCATCACACGCAGGGGCAGTAGGTTTAAACTTAGTTCCAATACCATATTCCATACAAAACAACTCTACTTCCTCTTGGGTTAATCGGGAAAAGGATTTTGCTAAATCCTTAAGGGCACCCATTTTTTGCAAAGAAAATATGAAAAGCGTAATAAAACAAAGAGAACCGGTACTAACCTTGAAGAAAAGGGGAAGGAGTTGCAGAAAAAACTTGATGGAATAATGAAAAAGCAAATGAGAAAATATAAGGTAATAAGTTAATATAGGGGCAATAATGTAAAACAATGCACCCTGCAAAACCGCCACCCTACGAACTGCTACACATCAATCAAATCAACTGTCAGATATTCAAAATTCAAACATTAACTGTCGACAACACTCCAAGCCTTCAAGCGTTGAACCCTTGAAACCTTCAGGGAATAAAATAAATGCTTAAAAAGTCAGAAGTCTTTGAGCTACTCCCAAAAACCTCTGACTTAGGGGGCTGATGACGGGGGTAGCCCGAGACCAAATAAAATGACCAAGTATGTAAACGCCCAAAAGGTTAAAAGGTTCAATGGTTGAAAAAGCTGAGGAGATGGAGTAAAGTAACACGGGAACAGTGAACAAGTCACATCCCCAAACAGTCTCACCAACCACAGCCGTAAAAGCAATGCAGGTCCACAGAATACGTGCTATTACCCAGGGGTCAAAAGGCTTCAACCCCCGAAAGGGTAAGCCCCTCACTACAAGCCGGTTCACTAGTCAAATGAATACTTCTTTGGGAGATGTCCTCTCCTATATAAGTGACACTTCATTTATCAAAGGGACATTCCAGATCAGATTTGCTTCCTCAAACTCTGGTCCTTCACATCGTACACTTACTTCACGCAAGTGTCTCTCACTCACATTCACATTACACTTATTCTTTTTGTTCCTCAATCCTTTTCTGAACAATACTTCAGAATTGGATCTTCAAACAAGAAATATAAACTAGTGAACCTCCTTCCACGTCTTGCAAACGTGGCGGGACCCCACGACCTGCGTTAGGCAAGGTTAAACCCTTTAACCCTTCTGCCTAACCGCACTTGCTACTATCTTTGGTCTAATATTTGTTGTCTCAACAGGTATGATAAGTCAAAGATTTAAAATCAAGAACAGAATTGAAACCCACCTGCTTGATTCGACCAAGAATCTCCTCCCAAAATCAACCATGAACTTCAAGAACCTAACAAATTTTCAATCAGCCATATAAAGAACTTGTAATATTGTTCGAAAACATAATTAAACAAAAATAAACCCTTATTAACTAACATAAATAACCTAATAGAGATCTATAGATTAGTTGTAATCTGTATCACTGACCTTTGATTGAATTAGACTAACAAAATCTAAGAATAACACCTTCCTCATTCCATGTATCATCGTTGCCAACTGAAAATTTCTTCTTCGAATTGTCATTGCCATCAAAACTCTAAGTCAATCGGACATGATTCAAATCCATTCATGATCGATCGGTTGGTAGTATAGGGTTTTGTATTGGGAAAGAAAGGAAGGAGTGAATTGTAAACGCAAGAATGACTTGATGGATAATCGGGTCGCTTTAATTTAGCCCATTGTTCAGTGTCTTACAAATTCAGGTTATTGGGCAATAAAGCAGGAAAAAACAATATTTGATGCCCTATTCAGCCAAGGTAGCTACTAAGAAGTTTACCCCCTTCACAATTTGCTAGGCTTCCCCTCTTTAGGCTACACTACCAATAACCAACCCAAGAGTTTATCAGTGATACTTGACAAATAAAGTAATTAACGAAAGGGAAGCAGATGTTGTAAACAACAAACTCGAAAAATACTTGTAACACAACCAAAAACATGAATAACAAACTCACTAAATTTACCTCCGAATAGTCACCACGCGATTGATCTCTGAACGAATAGAAATTTATTCAAAATCCAACTGCTCGTCTTCATTTGCGATTATGTCAGAACCGACATCGTAATCATCAAATGGTTATTATCATCGTCTCATACAAAGGCCAAAACACGATTCGGAGAAAAGTAAACTGAATGAAAAAAAAAACAAACATCATTGAATCTATAAATAAAGTCACTAAACATGAAAAAACCTTAATCGATGAACAAATTAATGGTTACCATTATTTTGGTTAGGGTTTTTCTTTTAAGTCAAGAATCTCAACAATAAACATACCTTGATAGCGTAGCAGGGAAGAAGACTGGAGATAGAGATGATCCAGAAGATGCATCGATTTCCCGTGTTCATGTTATAGTTCGAGATTAGGGTTTTGATTGGAATAGGGGAAACGCAATAAGTTCATTAAGTTGTACGCATCATCTATTGGAGTATTTGGGTCGGATATTTAGGATTAGATGAGCACCGCGTGTTGACCCATATTATAATGTGGGCATTGAGCGGGGAAAAAAAGCTAAGGTGGCCTGATTGAGTGACACGTGTCCAAAAACAGGTTTCTTTTATTATAGTAGTAAGATTAGATAAACACATCTTTTCGAGAAAACCATTGTATTTGGCATGTGGTGTGGTCTCTCATTGATTAGGTAAGCCTTGATGGGAGCTTTATATATTTTGGTGTAAAATTGATCTCACCATTAAAAACATATGTATTATTGGGCGTTTGGTTCGCGGAATGATTTGGAATTGGAATTGGAATTTGTATAGGAATTAGAATTTGAAGGAATTGGATTTGGAATTTATTCATTCCAATTGGAATTGGAAATTGTTGGAATTGAAATCTCAATTCCAATTTTGATGTGTTTGGTTGTCAAATGAATTGAAATCCATCACCCCGGCACTCACCACCCCCGGTTCGGGTCGGAACGGTTCGCGTCGAAACGATTCGGGTAGAAACGGTACGGGTCGAAAAGGTTCGCGTCTAAACAGTTTAGGTCGAAATAATTTGCGTCGAAACAATTTGGGTAGAAACGGTACAGGCGAAACGGTTCGAGTCAAAATGGTTCGGATTGAAACGGCACGGGTCGAACAATTCACATCGAACGGTACGGGTCAAAACGGTTCGGGTCAAAACGGTTTGGGTTGAAACGGTTCGAGACGAAACGGTACGGGTCGAAACGGTGCGGGTCGAAACGGTACAGGTAGAAACGATTCGAGTCGAAACGGTACAGGTCGAAACGGTTCGAGTCGAAACAGTACAGGTCGAAACGGTTCGGGTTCAATGAAATGGTTCGAGTCAAAATAGTACGGGTTGTAACGGTACGGATCGAAACGGCTCGGATCGTAACGGTACAGGTCGAAACCATTCGGGTCGAAACAGTCGAAGATTCCAATGAATTTACTTTAATTCCTTCACATATAGGATGAATTTTGATATCCTTAGGTTAAAGGAATTTGAAGGAATTCATGTCAAATTCCAATTCCAATTCCAATTCCATTGTGAACCAAACACATAAAAAATTGGAATTGAGATTCCAATTACATCAAATTCTATGAACCAAACATCTAAAGAAATGGAATTCAGATTCCAATTCCCTTAAATTCCATTGCATTCTTGTGAACCAAACGCCCACCAAACGCACCCTTAAGGGGGCGTTTGGTTCGCGGAATGATTTGGAATTGGAATTTGTATAAGAATTAGAATTTGAAGGAATTGGATTTGGAATTTAAACATTCCACTTGGAATTGGAAATTGTTGGAATTGGAATCTCGATTCCATTTTTGTTGTGTTTGGTTGTCAAATGAATTGGAATCCATCACCCCGGCACCCACAACCACCAGTTCGGGTCGAAACGGTTCGTGTCGAAGCGGTTCGATTCGAAACGGAACTGGTCGAAACGGTTCGCGTCGAAATGGTACGGGTCGAAACGGTTTGGGTCGAAATGGTTCGCGTCGAAACGGTACGGGTTGTTTTGTTTGGTTGTCAAAAGAATTGGAATCCATCACCCAGGCGCCCACAATCACCAGTTCAGGTCGAAACGGTTCGTGTCGAAACGGTACTGGTCGAAACGGTTTGCGTCGAAACGGTTCGATTCGAAACGGTACGGGTCGAAACAGTACGCGTCGAAACGGTACACGTCAAAACGGTTCGCGTCGAAACGGTACACGTCGAAATGGTACGGGTCGAAACCATTCGCGACGAAACGGTGCAGGTCAAAACCGTTCGCGTCGAAACTGTACGGGTCGAAACGGTTCGGATCGAAACGGTACGGGTCGAAACAGTTCGGATCGAAACCAGTATGGGTCGAAACGCTTCGGATCGAAACGGTACGAGTTGAAACGGTGCGGGTCGAAACGGTCGAAGATTCCAATGAATTTACTTAAATTCCTGAAGGAATTCATGCCTAATTCCAATTCCAATTCCATTGTCAACAAACACATTAAGATTGGAATTGGGATTCCAATTCTATCAAATTTTGTGAACCAAACATCTTAAGAGATCGGAATTCAAAATCTAATTCCCTTAAATTCCATTAAATTCTTGCGAACCAAATGCCCCCTAATAATATAAAAAAATGTACTGTGATTAATTTGTAAAGATGTGAATAAAATTGGAATTAAAAAGAGAAAATTTTGACATATTTACTATGTTTTGAATCTTATGTAAACGTGTTATGGTGTTTTATGTTTTGAACATGGTGTTTTATAATTTCTAATCTTCTTACATTTTTTTAAAAAAAAGCTTTTTTTTACATTGTGTTTTTATACATATAGTTATTGGGTAAGGGTTCTAGAGTGAACACTAGTGTATTTGTAAACTGAGTGAACAAATACTGATCATTGATTTACATCATTAAATCGTAAAATACACTAGTGTATTTTCATCATCAAATCCTGACCATTGATTTACACTTGTGTATTGATAATCAAAAGCTATGATTAGTTCACTAGTGCTCATAATTAAAGGGGTTATTCACAAAGAACCTAACCCTATAGTTATTATCTTTAGAGATAATTAGTATAGCTAGTTTGTTATCTCATAGTTATCTTTTATTGTAATTTCTCTAGGTAAAGAGATTTTAATGTTGTTTAACACTTGTTAATTTTTCATGGTATCACACCATCACACATCTTTAACCTCAAATATATTTGTTTACCCCAACTTTTCAATTAAATAATGACAACTTGAGAAGTACTCTCATGAAAGCATTAACTGGTGTACTACAAAACAAAGAGGTTCATAAGAGCACCCGGGGCGGTGCGTTAAACTATCACGGCCACCAACAATAACGCGTTATATCCCACCCCGCCTCCAAACGTCCACACGTTATATTTCCACGAAATCAATAACCGTTATTTTCATCACGCGTTGAAAATTTTGAATGCTGCGAGTTGACTGGATAAGGCTCTGATTTGCATGTATTTGGATAAGGCTTGCATGTATTTGGATCATGTATTTGGATAACACGTGTACATTCACTTGAATATGTATTTGATAAAATTACCATGGTGACCACCCCCACTACATTTCTATCACTAGTAATAGAATATTAGGTGATGACATGGCATGAGTTGATTGGATATTGAGAGTAATAGAAATCTATCACCAGTGACCACCCCCTCCCCCCTGAGTGATGATACTTATCTTTAAACAAAACATAATAGCTAAAAATACATAATATACATTATTGGATCTTTATGCTTAAGACACAACATACAACAACGTTGTTATTGAAATATGATCCCAAATGGCCACGGTAAGCAATTATTGCAAGTACGTGCTTAAACTCAATTTTAATGCGTACAATCTGGATAAATGTCAAGCATATTATTATTTAATGGTATATAATATGAAACGAATTATTACAAAATATGTTTTATGGAGTAACATAAAACCTATTTAATGGTATATAATATGAAATGAGTTATTACATAATATGTATGGAGTGACATAAACCAATAAAATGAAGATATATAAATCTTTATTCATATCTATGATTCATTGCAAGTAAAGTATAACTAGTGAAAATGCTTGACGAGCCCATTTAGTTCTAACTTTGTGGGCTGCAAGTTTAACGGGCTCACTTAGTTTTTCAAAAATTTTGAATTGATTTCAGCCCAAAATTAAGTATAAGACCACACGGAGTGGTTGGTCACCGGTGATACGGAAGCTCCTCCACGTCCGTAACACCACCCCGTGGGGTGGTGTGGAGGTGGCGTGGTGATGGAGCGGTAGAGATCTCACTGGCGTGGAGGGCAAATGGTGTGGTGGCGTGGGGGCGTTTCATTGTTGGGTGGATTTTGGTTAGCTTTGATTAATTCTTGTTTGATTTTTTTTTTATAAAACGCTACTTTCACGCCCTCCCATCCCATGCTTTTTTTTTACCATGCCCCCTTATTGACGTGGCTGCCGTGTAACGCTTAATGCGCCCCTTTCATACCTATCCACTCAGTATAGTCTAAGAACAGGTCTCTTATCTATTTTTGATTTCCACATCACCCTACAATTTAATAATTAGTTTCATAACCAGAGTAATTGGGCGATTTTTGGCAATATATTGCAATGAAAGAATAGTCATCATATGAACGTTAAATAAACCTTATTATCATAACAAGAAGGAAGAAAAAACAAATTATGGTTCAGATTTTTTTTTTTTTTTGGACAGAACGTAGCATTTCATTAGATATTGCCCTGCCATGCCAATCACGTAGTGAGCTACTTCCTTAGTCATATATATATAATATGTCCATCCTCTATATATAGACCACATTCCAAGCTTAGAGAGCACCTCAACATCTACCAACTTATCAACAATCTTAATCCTTTATAACGTCATGGGTCGGTTGTCGTTCAATACATCAATCGTCCTAGCAGCACTGCTTGTTTTTGGGATGTGGGCATGCGAAGTCACATCCCGAACTCTAAACGAAGAGAACATGATACAAAGGCACGAACAATGGATGGCACGCTACGGGCGTGCATATAAAGATGGTTTGGAGAAAGAAACACGTTTCAAGATATTCAAGAACAATGTGGCCTACATAGAAGCATTCAACAATGCTGGCAACCGCGCCTATAAGCTTAGTGTTAATGAGTTTGCGGACCAAACAAATGAAGAGTTTAAGGCCACTCGTAACGGGTTCAAGTTCCCATCCACACCAAGATCTGGTCAAACCACGCCCTTCAGGTATGAAAATGTGACTGCGGTTCCATCTAGCATTGATTGGAGGAAGAAAGGAGCCGTTACCCCGATCAAGGATCAAGGCCAATGCGGTAAGCACATCATGGTTCCCAAATAAGAAACACTTCTTTTTTTTTTCTATGGTTTATATATATTTTTTTAAATATTATTTGTTTAAAAATCAATAGGAAGCTGTTGGGCGTTTTCGACAATCGCTGCTACCGAAGGAATCACAGGAATCACCACGGGAAAACTGATTTCACTCTCTGAGCAAGAACTTGTGGACTGTGACAGGAGTGGTGAAGACCAAGGGTGTGAAGGCGGATACATGGATGATGGGTTTGATTTTATAGTAAAAAACAAAGGGATAAACACAGAGGCTGCATATCCTTACGAAGCAGCGGATGGAACTTGCAATGCAAAGAAAGAAGGTGTTGCTGCAGCCAAGATCACGGGACATGAGGATGTACCTGCCAACAGCGAGGCGGCACTGTTGAAGGCTGTGGCTATGCAGCCTGTCTCTGTTGCCATTGACGCGGGGGAGGCTGACTTCCAGTTTTACTCGAGTGGTGTTTTCAATGGAACTTGTGGTACTGAACTGGACCATGGGGTTACAGCAGTTGGGTATGGAATCAGCGATGATGGCATCAAGTACTGGCTCGTGAAGAACTCATGGGGCACGGTTTGGGGTGAAGAAGGATACATTAGGATGCAGAGAGATGTTGAAGCTAAAGAAGGGTTATGTGGAATTGCTATGATGGCTTCTTATCCAACTGCTTGATACACACTTATATATATATATACCCAAAACTAGCACATTGATGTTAAATATGCTTCCAATTGTGTCATTAAATGTTGGGGACTGTTTGTAAAACTCGGTGTACATGTATGTAAATAGAAGGGTTATGTGGAAACTTGGTGTACAGTCATTAAAGAAGGGTTATGTGGAATTTGATGTATTTTATAGAAAATGTTTACATGTATTGACAACCCAACCGAAAACAAAGGAGGCAAAATGTATTTTATAGAAAATGTTTACATGTATTAACAACCTAACCGAAAATAAAGGAGGCAAAATGTATGTTCTAGCGTATCATTTTCGTTTTCTATTAGCAAGCATGCAGCCAACACATAAAAGTCGTATGTACTAAATCTATAAAGCAAGGAAAATTTTGGCACTTAGAGATGTTTGGTTTGTATTTTATTTCACAAAACTATAGTAAGCAACAGTTTGGCACCAGAGTCGGTAACTGGAGAGCAACACCTATTTCTTAATCAAGCTCCTCAACAGACCCCTTGGGCTCACCAGAAACAGCTTCTTTCACATCCTGCTGCTTCTTTTTGCCTTTTGACTCATCTTTATCTTCAGCTACTTCCACATCCTGCTGCAGCTTTTCGCCTTCTGTTTGACCAGAACTGGAACCAGAACCCGAAGCAAAAGCAACTCGCACAAGGTCATCCATCTGAGGAATACGAGATTCCATACCCTCCATCACCTCACTAAAAGTAAGTTCTTCAAACAACATCTCCAACTCATCTTCTGCTTCAAGACATTCCCCAGGCTGAAACAACAAAAATTAATAAACAACCAATCAAGTTTTTAAACAGCTTAAGCTAAACTATCACCTCATAGACTTGTGAGTGAATTAACGAAACAGCCCTGATAACATGTGTCTTGGGACCATATATGTTCACTATTCTCTCATAATTTGGACCATCAGCAGGAGGTTGATTATTAACCTGAACATTCACACCAACTTTTAATAACCAAATTTGCGATTGTTTATTTGTTACAAGTCAATATGTAGCATACCCGCAACCAAGCACCAGATACTACTTCAATTGCCAAGACATTATTGCCATTTTCTCCAACGAGACGTGCAACCTATATATACAAGCAAAAAGGACAACAACAACCAAATAATTAAATAGAACACCCTGGTTTTTGTTCCACTAGAGCATAGATTTATCACCTTGTCCACGTGGATTCTGATATCATGCTTATGTACCTTTGGTGGCATCAGAATTACTGGAAAAACCGGGCCTACATATGTCTGCATACAGTTTAGAATGTGTGAGCATGAATCGAACCTAAAGAGTACCAAATTTTCATAGCAAGAGTAGAAACAGGCCTCTAGGATTTTGTCTAGGATGAGTTCTTCAGCCGTTTTAACTTGTTCGACAGTACCCAGTAAGTCAAGAAATGACTGAAAATGCTGATCAGCTTCAGCTTCAGTTAACACCCCAATTGTGGCTTTTGAGACTTTGTGAATCCGATCCATATCTTCAATAGCTTTGAAAAGCTGTGAATAGATCAAATTATGACAAAAACTAGGTCCTTATAAGGAAGCAGATCAAATGTGTAATGAAACATACTTCTGTATTACGAATCCGGTATGCTTTCCTATCTAGTTTCGCTCCTGCAGCTAATTCCTCAGCTAGATGCTTAGCTCTCCAAATATCATCTTCTGATTAGGAGAAAAAAAAGCTACTGTGATAATATGCTCATAAGCATTAACATTCTTTAGGTTATTACCTTGCAATGATATTATATGAACAACATTGTGCAGCATTTATTACTACTTTCTTGGTCAACAGTAAAAGAACAAACACACAGTTCATAATAATGAGATTACTGATGAAAAACTCACAGTAGGATCATAATGCGAAAACAACCAGAGAAAGATTATTACAAGAGAAATCTCACCAGGAAAAAAGATTCATCGAGAACTTATTGCACACTGAAATCATAATGCGAAAACAAGAAACTACAATAATATATTTCTTTGACATATATGCATGCAACATCAAACACGCAAGATTACTAAGATCTGCTGTGATAGCTTTCTGAACATAGAACATAAACTCGAAAAATAAACATTGATGACAAAAATGAAACAAACAGATAAGATAAACCAGATTACAAACATATAGCCTAATCGCAATGATAGATTTCTTGACACAGAACATAACATAAATCTCGTGAAATATAGGTTAATTACAACTATTTTGGAGACTCAATCAATCAGGTAATCTATACAAATAACATATAAGATCTATATAAAGAGCTTAAATACAGAACACAACAGAAATCGCTTCAATATACTTAAAATTACAAGTAATAACACCAGCAATGGACACAGAACATAACAGAAAACTCGTGAAATAGGTGTTCATTACAACTATTTTGGTGACGAAATCAATCAAGCAGATTTAATTAATTAGGTAAACTATCTAAAACCTAAAAACAGAGCACAATAAGATCTGTCAAATTAAATACTAACTTCGCCAGAAGAGGATCAAACGAGCATCTATATAGCAGTGTTAACTTACAGTAAAGCTTCATACACAAAAATGGAGGATGAGTGTTGAATTTACCAAATATTTTCTTATAGCAGAGTTCACCGGCGGTGGGCTGAGTCTTAGGTTTGGTCATAGCTTTAGGAAATCGGAAATTCGGATCTTCGATTTTAGCCTTTGCGTATTTGTCTGTATTTGCTTCCATCTTCTTCTTCTTCTTCAGAGAGATTTGCAGGTTTCAAAGTGTTTGTTGGTTTCTGTTATCAACTGACTCACTCACAGGGTTTTATAAGAAAAAAGGGGGGAAATTCTGTTAACAACTGACTCACAGGTGTTTAACAGAATAACTTGCATTTAAGTCCTCTAAGATATAACATATATATGTTTAGTCCCTGTTTGTTTGTTTTATTAACACAGAGTCGCTAAATAGGATTTCATCTTATTAAAAGGGTCTGAATTGCCAGAATATTCTATTTTTAACGTCTACAGTTTGTGTCATCCGTTTGTTATATAGACACTCTTTTATTCTTTTTTTAGTTAAATGTTTGAAATGTTGTCATTTTAGTCTAAATAGTTTTAAACGTTGCCATTTTAGTCCATTGTGTTAACTTCATCCATTTTTTCTGTTAACGAGAAGAATAAATCGGTCATTTTATATATAATTTTGTTAACTAGAAGGGCAATTCGGCTATATAAAATGACTGAATTGCCCTTCTCGTTAACAAAAAGATGGATGAAGTTAACACAGTAGACTAAAAGATGGCAACGATAGAAACTATTTGGACTAAAATAGCAATGTTTCAAACCTTTGAACTAAACTGGAAAAATGGCCAAACCACATGAACTAAAATAACATTTTACTCTTTTTTTAATTTAAAGGTTGTTTGGTTTAGAGACGAAAGCATGTAATATTTTAATGAAAAATAATAGAACTTGAGAAATTTAAATAATTTTAATGAAAATTTTGTTTTGTGTTTAATTTGTAAGGATGTGAACAAAATTGGAATGAACATGATGTACGTTTTGAACAACGTATTATGGTGCATAATTGTTTTGATGCTTCTTTTATTTATCTATCTTTTACTTTGACGTAATATTGTTTGGTATAAGGTGTTAGAGTGGATGAGAGAATGGAATTAACGAGTTAATAAGTAGGGAATTGAATGTACAAAGAAATGAAATTCCATTGTCTTGTTTGATTATGATATGGAATAGAATGAATCATTACTTTATCTTGTTTGGTAGGTTGGATAAGATAAGGAATAAAATTGCTGAGTGGTAGTGGCGGTGGTGGTGGGTGACAGCGTAGGTGGTGATGGTAAAGATGGGTCACAAACTAAGTAATTATTACCAAAATTCGGTTTTAACGTATAGAACCATAAAACTTTATCTACTAAGCCTAGTAAGATTTTATCTATTGAGACTTGTGACCTTAAAATGTATCTGTTGAGGCTTGTACCTCAACTTTTATCCCTTGAGCGTACCCTCAAATTTCTCTCACTTTAGGTTGAAACCTTTTTAACTTGTCCTCTTTCATTCATAACTCATGTGTATTTACAAATTTACTTCGGACATTGAAGTGCATAACCCATGATCACATATCACAAATTATTATAATGTATACTTTCTAAAGGTTTGTGTACATACCTTTATGTTTGGGAGGTCCTTCATGTGATCTCCGAAAGCTTGTATGTTTGACTTCCTAAATAATTTTTTTTTGAATAACAAGCATACATATACCTATTAACCATCTATACGTGCATCATGCAAGATTTGAAATAGCAGAGTTCACCGATTGATGGATCAGCAACCTTGGGTTTCATCATAGCTTTAGCAAATCGGAAATCTTGTTGTTGTTCAGAGAGAGTTGAGATTTGCAGGTTTGATGTAACACCTCGAAATTTTGTGTCCAATAATGTATCGACACGTGTCTTAAGTTTACACGTGGTATTGAATACTAAATAAAAGACTAAAGTTGACAAACCTTGAAAGTATGTAAATTCGAGGGTTAAAAATGTCAACGAGGGGTAAAAATACTGTATAGTAACCCTAAATGATGCTCGTACCTTCAAACGAATGAATCATGGATCGTACGGAGCGAAATGCGGAAGAAAGTGAGAGATTACAAACTACAGGGGTTAAATGTGTCAACATGTTTAATTTATACCTTTGAGTGACCTTTTGACGAACCCGAGACTTTGTAACAGTAAATTACGCTCACTAGAATATACGATATAAATTTCGCAAAGTTTTGTTTTAGAACGAGAAAGTTATGATCAATTTCGTATGCGAGGGGTTAAACGCGTCAACAATAAAAGTTAAGGCTTTTCGGATAGTAATTAAACTAACCGGGGACTTAACGGCACGGGTAAAAGTCGTGAGGCCCTTATTCGTAAATAAACGAGGCCCAAAACGCAAAGTTACCCCTTCAGAACCGAAAGGTCAGGCTACTCATGGCAAAAGATTTGAAAATCTTGATTTACAGGCCTCAGGCGGGCCGCGTTAGAGAAACAAGGAAGCTGATGCGGGCCGCGAGCCATGTAAAGATCCGGTGTCTGACATGAGGATTCAGGCGGCCCGCGTGAGCCTAGCCTGAACCTTAATGCGGGCCGCGTCAGACCGCCAGATGCAGAAAAATCGTTTAACTTGCCTTTTCAGCCTTCTAAACGACATGTAATGCCCTTAAACCCTTCCAAGAGACCCCTAAACAATCCCTAAGCATTAGGGACACATGTTGATGGGTTGTGGTCAGTGGTAGAGTTGTGTGTCAACTTCTTGTGGTGAGAAATGAACTATATAAAGGCCATAAGTTGCAACCCATTGTTCACACCTTCATCTGCATTCTTGGATCACTTCTGGAGCTCAAGCCTTCTCTCAAGTGGTCACTAATCAAGCTTAGGACTTCAGTAAGTGTTCTAATCTTTTCCTAATTAAGTTTTTGCTTAGTTATAACCTAGAAGTCAATCCGTCGTAATTAACGGTTGACTTGGCGATAAATCACAAATGGTCCAGTGGTTTGTCGAATCAAAAGTAGTTATATGTTGGTAATCATGTGGGCATTAAACCCCTAAAAGGGCACCCTCTGATTCCCACTCTAACTAGTCTGAATGTCGAGTCAAACTTGCTTAGAAAAAGTCAACAGAATGCTATTTTGCGATTTTATGCATAATCAGTAATGTAGATGGTGTGTAACCTGTTTTAACACTCATAAAACATGATAATAAGTATATTAACTAGTCTAAGCTTGTTTGATCCGACCATTTACTGTTTTGACCCGGTTCGGAGCCGAAAGTCGCAAAACTTTGACTTTTGCTTTGACTTCAGTTCTGACCCGTTATGGTATGATTTAGATATGCCTTAGGACTCTCTTAGGACCAGGTTACATGATGGTATAACCCTCTGTGACCGGTTCGTTGTTTGTCCGAGTCTTTTACACCTTTCCGTTAAATGCTTAAAAAGTTGACCGTCACGCCCTTTTCAATTTAAAACGAGAATTTCGGACACGTGAAAGGACCATAACCTTAGTTACTGATTTCTAAACATGTCCCTAAAATTTCACGTCAATCCGAGGTCCAGAATAGGAGTTATGCTAAATAGCGCAATTACGGAAAACTTTAGTAATTAAACGGCGCAATTAGCATAACGCCTATCTAAACCCAGATTTCGACACCAAACCTTTTACACACTGATGTAAAATAATATTTTGGGATTTTTAAAGATTTTTAATTATTTTTAACCTGCTCATAACCTGCGGTTATGGCATTGGTTCGGTAATTACCGAATATACCCTTTTCGGACATAACTTGAGTTCTACAAGGTCTTTTGACCCGATTCCAGTTGCTACTGATTTTAAATAATAAATAGAGTATTTTGGACTTTATAAACTATTCGGAAAATTCAGATTTCCGGTAGAACTCGGAAACCTCTTTTAAACTTTAAAAGTGACTAAAATACCCCTACGGGGCTTATAATGGATTTAAACTCGTTACGGGCATTATGGAAGGTATCCTACTGATACCACAACCTCTTTAGAGCATATTGACTTAGGAAACCTGTGTAGGACTCTTACGGTTAACCGTTACGCCTTTTGCGCGTACAGTTCGGCTTATGTAACTAGTTTACATAAACTAGCCGAAACGGGTCAAACCTTATTGTTTTGACCTCAAAATCCAAAGTGTGGTTATTATACCCATATAAAAGAAGTCTTCAAACTTGTTGGGTCCAAATCACATTCCATTCTCGGTTTTCGCCTTTCACGCGATTAAACCGTAATTATCCTTTGAAACTGACCGGTCTAAGCTACGGCTAAATTAAAGACCCGTTAGGATTCTAATAGGTTATTATAAACCTTCGTTCCAGATTAGGAGCCTAGTAAAAGTACTTGCATTTCCTGTATTTGATTGATACTTTGCTCAGGTAAATACTCTTAACTTAATTTCTCTATACGGGCTTGGGATACGGTACTATAAAAGTATCGCTTGGTCGGGTATGTAGTCATTTAAATCGGATTGTGATTAATGTATTTACATAACCCGCTTTGTTCTGTATTATTTGATTGTCACACCCCCAATTTCCACGTGTCACCGGTGGGCCCGGTGGGGGATTACGTGACGTAGTTGATATCATCATATGTCAAACAACACAAATTATAATGCACAGCGGAAGCAAATGAGAATAGATTTATTTCAACTATTAATTGTAATATCAAGTATCACAACCAGTCAAAATAGATCCACAGGCGGATCGAAGAAAAAGAAAGAAATTGTTCAACAGATATATGCATCCCAAAAGCTTGCGAGACTCTACGATGCTAAGGAGAAACCAGTCTATTGCGTATAGCACATGCACTTAATCTTTTTGGGGAAAATACGTCAGTTTGCACTGGTAAATACAATTTAACTGACTCATTTTGAAAATATTTAAAAATTGGTTTTAAATGCACAAGGCACAAAACATTTTATAACTTGGGAATAGTTAATCAGAGTTAAACTTGTAAAAGATTTACATGTTTGTTAACCGTTCAGTCGCCCGAGTCGTATCGGGTTTAAGGTTAGATGACACACCACATGGTATAAGTCCGCGGCGGGAAGCCAACGTTAGTACCTTAAAAATAATGGACATAATACCGGGTATACGCCTACACCCGGGTGTCAAGGTCGTGGCCAAAAATGATGCCAAGGATATCCGGGACATGGTCATTAAGCTCCCAAAGGCATAAAAACAAACAACACCAAGTTTTTAAACGGGTCCCATTGATAATACCCAACTACTAATGAGATGGGGTCAATCGCCCGACCAAGCGGTATTTTATATACCGTACCCCCAAGCCCGTATAAGGGAAAATAAGTTAAAAGTATTTACCTGAGCAAGTATAACCACAATTTCAAAAATGCACGTGTCTTTTACTGGGCTCCTATTCTGGAACGAAGGTTATAATAACCGATTAGAATCCTAACGGGTCTTTTAGCATAGCCTAAGCTTAGACCGGTTAGTTTCGAAGAATAAATATGGTTTAATCGCGAGGAATGCGAAAACCGGGAAGGAATGTGATTTAGACCATACAAGATTGGATACTTGTATAATATGGGTAAACTAAACACATTCTGAATTTTGAGACTTAGATGATATGGTTTGACCCGTTTCGGCTAATATGCGTGAACTAGTCACATAAACCGATCCGAACGCGAAAGTGCGTAACGAGTAACCATATAAGTCATATGCAAGTTTTCCTAAGATTATATGCACCAAATATATTGTAATATCAGTAAGGTATGTCCAAATATGCCCCAAATGTTTTTATACGCCAATTACGCCTCATAAGGGCATTTTGGAAATTTTACATAGGCTAAAAGGGTAAAAACTCGTTCTGACATATACTATGTCGTAAAAATGCCTAAAAAGGCGATTTGGAGCCATTTCCGGGTTTTAAAAGGAAAGCTGATATTTTTACATTTCCAGAAGGCTCAAAATATCATATTTAATATAACAAATCAGTAGGAAAAGGTTTGGGGTCAAAAGGTTATGTAAAACTCATTTTATGACCGTAAAGGGTAAAACCGGCATAAGCCGAAATAAGCTTAGAACCTCTAGTTATGCTCAGCCTAAAAATGAATAAAATCTTTAAAATTCCCAAAATATTATTATATAACAGTGGGTATAAAGTTTTGGTATAAAATTCGGGTTTAGATAGGTTATGCGTTAAATACGCTAATTATTTATTAAGAAGGCTTCTAATTACGCTAACGAGCATAACTCTTAATCTAGACCTCAAACTGATGTCAAATTTTGGGGACAACTTTATATTTCAGTAACTAAGGTGTCTACCCTTTTACATTTTCAAAAATTATAATTTTTGGACATTCGGGCATAATGGTCAACATATGGGCATTTAACGGAAACATGCATATGAACAAGATATCTAATGAACCACATTGTATAATCACAGGAGGATATACTAACATGTTAATAGGTTCAAAAGAAGCTCTAAGGTATTTTTAATCTTGACTAAAACGGGTCAGAACTGAAAGTCAAAGCGAAAGTCAAACTTATGCGACTTTCGGTTCCGAACCGGGTCTAAACAGAAAATTGTCGAGTTGAACATGTTGGAACATGTTCTTATTCTTATTACCAAGTTATATTAATGTTCAAATAGGTTACATTCAACCTACATTGCTAATTATGCGTTAATTTGAAATTTAGCATTCTGTTGACTTTTTATAATTAGCTTTGACTCGACAATTGACATGCTTAGAGTGGGAATCTGGAAATACCCTTTTATGGGTTTGTTACCCACTTAATTACCTTCCTAAAGGTATCTTTAATTCGTGATTAGACAAAGCACATTATGCTTAATCACGAAGTCAAACCTTAATTACGACGGTTTGACTTTTACTTAATCAACTAAGCTAGAAAGGATTAAAGATGGTTAAGGACACTTACAAGAGTCCTAAGATGGATTAGAGAGCCTAAGAAAAGAGTTGGTGACCAGAGGAGCTCCAGAAAATCCTTAGCCAAAGTTCTAAAATGAGCAAGTCTCAAATGAACAACTTGAACTCTATTTATAGTGAACCCAATGCACCAAGATCATGCCAAGCAAGTCTAGGGCAGTTACAAGATCAACCCAAATGTCCCTAAGGGTCTATATACTGCCTATGAAGCCCATAGAATCAGAATTTTACATTTTAAGTCGGTTAAAGGGCTGGACAGGCAGCTGTCCAAAACATACTGCCAGCGACGGTCTTACGGACCGTAAGCTTGAGGCCTTACGGTCCGTAAGGACCTCTTGCGGACCGTATGCTACATGATTTGCGGTCCGTAACCGACTTTACTGAAACATGGTTCAGGTGCCTTTCTTACGGACCGTAAGCCTGAGGCTTTGCGGTCCGTAACCGATCCTTGCGGGACATTCCTAGGTACCCTGCTTACGGACCATTAGCCTGGGGCCTTGCGGTCCATAAGCGATGGCCAGAAGACAAAAGTTTGAAAACTTTTAAGTCTTGACCATGCAACCATCAATGCCCGAAACATGCCTTCACTTTTCAATTTGTGGGACCATCTTGACCAGCCATTGCATGGCTCATTTGCCCTTACATGTCCCCCATTTAATCTTTACTCAAAAAGGGACTTGTTACATGACGGAGAATTCAAAATTGAGTCTTGGACTCTCAATTACTTGGCCAAGCTATAACAATACTTATTTACAAGGATTTTTATTTAGATGTAGGAGTAGTAACAACCTATAATTCCATAGCCCTCAATAAAGATGAAACTTTATTTATTCAAGAGCAACCGGTTATCGTATGAGATGATCATCAATTGATTTAAGGATCTTGGGATGTATAAAAATGTCGGGTCGCTCAGAGGTGATTTAATAACGTGTCGCCCTTGGGTCGTTCAGAGGTATTTTAAATACATGACGCCCCTTTTTATTAGAAATCCTACCACATATCTCTTTATTAAAATCCGGTTTCTCTGACACGTCTGTTACACATGACACGTGTCTTTATTCTAATGGACAGGAATTTTTGAGGTGTTACATCCTCACCCCCTTAAAAGAAATCTCGACCTCGAGATTTACTGAAACAATTGAGGGTATTTCTCCTTCATTGTGGATTCTAACTCCCACGTATAATCAGGACCTCTGTGGCCCTTCCATTTAACCTTGACAATGGGTACGTGCTTCCTTCGAAGCTTCTTTACCTGTCGGTCCTCAATCGACACAGGTTTTTCTATAAACTTCAAGCTTTCATCAATATGCACATCTGTATGCGGTATGACTAGCGATTCATCAGCCAGACATTTCTTCAAATTGCAGATGTGGAACACATTGTGAATACCACTAAGCTCTTCTGGTAAGTTCAACTTATAAGCCACTGATCCTACACATTCGATAATCTCGAATGGTCCAATGTATCTTGGGCTCAACTTACCTTTCTTGCCAAATCTCATTACCCCTTTCCAAGGTGATACCTTGAGCAAAACCTTATCGCCAACCTCAAACTTGAGGGACTTTCGCTTACCATCAGCATAGCTCCTTTGCCTATCACGGGCAGCTTTTAGGTGCTCAGTAATTTGAGTAACTTTGTCAGTCGTCTCCAGGACTAATTCAGGTCCTGATACTTGAACGTCTCCTACCTCTGCCCAACAAATGGGTGTTCTGCACTTCCTACCATATAGTGCCTCAAAAGGCGCAGCCTTAATGCTGGTGTGGTAGCTATTATTGTATGAGAACTCGATCAGAGGCAGGTGTCTATCCCAACTTCCTCCTAGGTCTATCACACATGCACGAAGCATGTCCTCCAGGGTTTGAATAGTACGCTCGCTTTGTCCATCCGTCTGAGGATGATAGGCTGTACTAAAATTCAGTTGCGTACCCAGAGACCTTTGGAAACTTTTCCAGAAGTGTGATGTATATCTGGTATACCTATCAGAGATGATGGATACTGGTACGCCATGCAGGGATACTATCTTATCCATATACAGTTGGGCTAGCATGTCAGAACTGAAAGTTTCTCTAATGGGTAGGAAATGAGCTGACTTAGTCAGTCGATCAACTATCACCCAAATAGTGTCATTTCCCTTCGGCGTCTTAGGCAACTTGGTAATGAAATCCATTGTCACCATTTCCCATTTCCAGGTGGGAATCTCAGGCTGTTGTAGTAAACCTGACGGTTTCTGATGCTCAGCTTTAACTTGAGCGCACGTCATACATTTAGCCACATGGGTGGCTATAGACTTTTTCAAGCCTATCCACCAGTAATTTGCCTTTACATCCTGGTACATCTTGTCCGCTCCAGGATGGACGGAATATTTGGAACTGTGGTCTTCCTTTAGGATGACGTCACGAAGACCTCCAAAAATAGGAACCCATATTCTTCCATTCAACCTCAGGATTCCGTCTTTGCCATAGGATAACTGTTCTTCAGTCACTCCTAGCTTCTCATTAGGGTAGTTAGCTTCTAGCACTGCTTCCTTCTGTGCAGCTAACAACCTTTCATGCAGACTATTCCTGACCTCAATGCTTTTGGCATTGATTCTGATTGGCTTTATCCTTTCCTTCCTGCTTAGGGCATCTACGACTACATTGGCCTTGCCTGGATGGTATCTTATTTCACAATCATAGTCATTTAGAGTTTCCATCCAACGTCGCTGCCTCATGTTAAATTCTTTCTGGTTGAACAGGTGCTGAAGGCTTTTGTGATCAGAATAGATCACACATTTAGTGCCATACAAATAGTGCCTCCACAATTTTAGTGCAAATACAACGGCACCCAATTCCAAATCATGAGTGGTGTAATTCTTCTCGTGCACTTTTAATTGTCGTGAAGCGTAGGCAATGACCTTGCCTTTCTGCATTAACACACAACCCATCTCGGTGTGTGACGCATCACAATAGACTACAAATTCATCAATTCCATCAGGTAATGTCAACACAGGAGAGTTACTTAATTTCAGCTTCAAAGTATCGAATGACTCTTGCTGCTTAGGCCCCCAAATGAACTTACTATTCTTGCGAGTCAGCAAAGTTAGGGGTGCAGCAATTCTTGAGAAATTTTCGATGAATCTCCTGTAGTATCCAGCTAAACCTAGGAAACTGCGGATTTCCGTAGGCGTCTTTGGCTCCTGCCAATTCATGACAGCTTCAACTTTAGCGGGATCCACTTGAATACCACGCTCACTAACCACATGTCCAAGAAATTGGACTTCTCTCAACCAAAACTCACATTTGGAAAACTTTGCATACAGCTTTTCTTGATGAAGCAGCTTTAGAATACTGCGGAGGTGCTTCTCGTGATCAGCTTTACTCTTGGAATAAATGAGAATGTCATCGATGAAGACGATAACAAATTTATCCAAATAAGGCTTGCAAACGCGATTCATGAGATCCATGAATTCGGCAGGTGCGTTTGTGAGTCCGAACGGCATTACCAGGAACTCGTAGTGGCCATAACGAGTCCTAAACGCAGTCTTGTGCACGTCTTCTTCCTTAACCTTCAACTGATGATATCCCGATCTCAGGTCGATCTTGGAGAAGTAGCTTGCCCCTTGAAGTTGATCGAATAGATCGTCGATCCTGGGTAGAGGATACCTATTCTTAATGGTAACTTTGTTGAGCTCTCGGTAATCGATACATAGACGCATCGAACCATCTTTCTTCTTGACGAATAAAATCGGTGCTCCCCAAGGAGACGAGCTAGGTCTAATGAAACCTTTGGCTAGCAAATCATCTAGCTGCATTCTCAATTCCTTCATCTCCGTTGGTGCTAGCCTATAAGGCGCTCTAGCAATAGGTGCAGCTCCAGGAACGATATCAATTTTGAATTCCACTTGCCTGTCTGGTGGCAAACCAGGCAGTTCTTCTGGAAAGACTTCATGGTATTCGGATATAACGGAGATATCTTCAATCTTGGGCTTTTGCTCATCAATGGTTACTTGTGCCATATAGATGACACAACCATTCTTCAAACATTGGGACGCCTTGAGCATAGACATCTGCTTAGGCAATCCATGACGCGTATCTCCTTGAATGGTGAGAGATTCACCAGATGGAGTCTTGATTATTACTTGCCTTCTACTGCATACAATCTGGGCTTGGTTATGCGATAACCAATCCATGCCCAATACTACATCGAAACCGGCTAATTTGAAGGGTAGCAGGGATAGAGGAAAAGAGTGGTTCCTAATGGATATAGCACATCCATCTAACACAGTCGAGACTGTTTCTAAGGTACCATCTGCTAACTCTACCTCATACTTAGCACTAAGGGCTTTAACAGGCAATCCTAACAGCTCACAGAATTTACTATCCACAAAAGACTTATCTGCGCCAGAATCAAATAATACTCTTGCGAAAACGTCATTAATGAGAAACGTACCAGTTATGACGTTATCGTTCTGGATGGCTTCTTGAACATTCATTTGAAAGACCCTGGCATTGGTCTTCTTTCCTTCTTCCGCCTTCTTGGCATTCTTTGGGCAGTTGGTCTTGATGTGCCCTTTCTCATTGCAACTGAAACAAGTTGCATCTTTTAACTTCTTGCATTCAAGAGTCCGGTGTTCAGAAGACTTGCATATCCCACACATCTTAGACTGGGATTTCTGTTCAAACCTGCACCTCCCAAAATGGTGCTTTTGACAGGTCTTGCACTTGGGCTTATCGCCTGACCGATGCTCGTTCCTTCTGGCCTCAGAGCCTTTCTTACCGTCATGGTTTCCCCTATGCTTTTTGTTTGATCGATGTGAATGATCATCTTCACTTTTTCTCTTGTCAGATTCCGAACTTCTTAGAGCTCTCTGTCTCGCTGCATCCTGAGTGAGAGACAGAGATAAGTCGGTGACAGATCGGAATGTAATAGGTCGCGAGGCCTTCACACTGGCCTTGATTTCAGGGGCCAAACCCCCAATAAAACGCGCGATCCTTTTTGGTTCGGGGGTTACTAGATAAGGTACCAATCTGGATAAGGTGTTGAAACTGGTGAGGTATGCTTGGCAATCAAGGTTCTTCATAACCAAGGATAGGAAATCGGATTCAATACGCTCAACCTCATGCTGAGGGCAATAGTTTTCCTTGATAAGAGCAACAAACTGCTCCCATGACATACTGTACAGGGTAGCTTTTCCAGAAGCCTGGATCAATGCTCCCCACCAGGCTAGAGCCTCACCTTTGAAAGACTGGGATGCAAACTTAACCATATCCCTCTCAGCACATCCACTGATGTCTACCACTGTCTCAATCTCATCAAGCCATGTCATACAGTCAACTGCCCCTTTCTCCCCTGTAAACTCTCGAGGTTTACATGACACAAAATACTTATACGTGCAACCCTTAGCACGTGGGGCTTCATCAACCACAAGCTTCTTGGGGTGAACACTGTTTTCATTTGAGGAATGACGATCCTCATCTTTCTTAGGTTTGGAAGGAGTAGGTGGCGGCTTGTTGCAAATCTCAGAATGATTCTTTGGTTTCGCATGTGGTGCAGACAGAGTTCTACTGCGGGTTTCACTGTACTCACTGTACTGTCGCGCTAAGGCTTTCTCAACCGCTTCATTCACAATCGCTTTCAACTCGGCACTAGTCACTAGGAACTTTGCATCATCACGGTTCTCAACCGGATGGCTATTGGCTTCCTCTGATCTGGTCATGTAGCTTCAACGCTACATATAATTAATAGACAAGATTTTCACTTAAAGGCTTTTTTATAGTATTTTATGTTTTATTAACCAAGGTTTTAAATTGCCATTTTAGGTTAATTTATTAAAACATTAGGATGTTGTTATTATCCTATAATACTTTATTATTAGCACATAAGGCCTAGTCACAAGGACAATTAGGATATTTAATAACCAAGATTTTTACAGTATCTAGGTGTTTTAGGTCGAATCATAGTTCTCTACCATTAATTAACAGGGAGTCATAAGCTGCCACTGTCTTTAGTCACGGAGGACATTTAATTATTGCCCACAGGCACTTCACTTTCAAAGAAGTGGTTAAATAATTTAAGGGAATTTAAAATTAACCCAAATATACATGGCCTGTGTGACTTTACTGATTCACAGTTTGCCAAGAGCATTAACATACTAGATGTTAATGATTGGAATCTATTATGTGGGTTATACCATCTTGGCCAGGTTTGAATAACACAAAGGCTAGGTTTTACCTCTAAGATTCTTTTAGTAATTAACGCAGAATAGTCCTAAATTGAGATGTTAATTATGGATCTTAACCTAATTATGGAACTACCATCTTGGCCTTGTTTTATAAAGCTAGGTCTTGGTTCACTTTAGATTTTACCAATTAATTATAATGGCAGATCCTTTTAAATATTTCATTTATTTTCATAATTTATGCATGCAATAAATGAAAAAAAACTTAATTAAAACATCTCACCAATTGTTTTAAAACAGTACAATAATTGCCCAAACGGGACTTCTACTAAAAAAATAAATAAAAATGCCCACGCAGGGGCGGGAAACAAGAACAAACCCACGCAGGGGTTAACTAACCAAACTTGCTCACGCAGGAGCGGAATACAAACCACATGCTCACGCAGGAGCTGAATACTGGAATAACAAGTCCACGCAGGGACTGAATGGCAACATAAATAAAATAATCAGGGTTTTCAATGACCCCTCCTCTTCGACTTCCCCTTAAGCAAGTCTGACAGCCCTTTGAAGAAACCTTGCCGCTCTCTGCGGTCTTCACGAACTTCTTGTTCAACTTGGTTTAGCCTCTCAAGGACTTCCTGCTGAATCTGTGGCTGTGGCGGCTGATACACCGGTGGAGGAGGTGGCTGATGCTGGTACCCATAAGTCGGGTAACCAGTAGTCCATGGTCCTCCATATGGTCCTTCAGGATGAAGGGCATTGTAATCCCGAGCTACTTGGTACGGATCTACCTCCGCATAACCATAATGGTAGTTGTAGTGGGTGTGCGTTGGCTGTTCGAATGGGTTGTATGCCGCTGACCCAGCATACGCAGGAATCGGGTTATCGAAACCCAAAGGTGGTACCACAGGTACTGAGTTAACATCTGGTATAGGGCTTGACGGACCACCATTATATGGGTCCTCTTCCTCCTGAAGTGGCGGATAATGGCTGCCACTTGATGGCTGGGGAGTACTAATCCGAACTCCACCTCGCACGGACATCCGTGCGTTCGACCTTCTTCGCCTCGGTGGCTCCGGAGGCGGCTGCTGCTCTACTGGCGGTGGTGGCGGTGGCGTGACTGCCACAAATTGTTGACCAACCGAAGGATCCTGTTGCTGCTGATGATGGGAGTGTTCAGACGGTGTGAAGTACCAGTCAATGTTTCGGAATCTCTCCTCGTAGCTGTCTGGACCGCGATAAGGCGATCCGTGGAATGATGACCCATCTGAGATTTCAATGGGATGATTCGGCGTTCCTGATGCAGGTTCCACGGGGTCAGTATCCTCGTCCATGTCGTTTTCCCCTGAAAAGTGGTCTTCTGGTCCAAGTGGGTTGAAACCCACGGGTTCTGGCAGAAGGTTAGCCGGGTTAAATCGGCTTTGGAAAACGGGTGTTGGGTCGCCAAAAGAGTGATGAGAGTTGGATCTCTGAAGAGGTATGAAAGCTGGCGGCTGGTTGTTGGGCTTGTTTTCTGAATGGGGCCCAAAAGAGTGTTGGTATGAAGGAGAGGAGCTAAGGGATACAGATCGCCTTCCAGGTTCAATATAGAGCCTCCATGGCTCTTGCGGGCTGGTGCTCATGGTGATGGAAGGAGTACGTCGATGCGACGGCCCGGCCTCGTGATCATGACCTGACACGGGTCCTTTGCCTCTACCGCGAAGGAATCTGGGTGGCATGATGACCTGCATACGATAATCAGACAACAACAACAATATAATAAAAGACTAAAAAATAAAACAATTCAGAGTTTGTCCTATGTTCAATGTCTAGACTTGGAACTCGAAGAATGTGCAATTTGTACACTGAGATTAAACACAAAAGGCTAGTGTTTAATTCACTCAGTGTTGGCTCTGATACCAACCTGTCACACCCCCAATTTCCACGTGTCACCGGTGGGCCCGGTGGGGGATTACGTGACGTAGTTGATATCATCATATGTCAAACAACACAAATTATAATGCACAGCGGAAGCAAATGAAAATAGATTTATTTCAACTATTAATTGTAATATCAAGTATCACAACCAGTCAAAATAGATCCACAGGCGGATCGAAGAAAAAGAAAGAAATTGTTCAACAGATATATGCATCCCAAAAGCTTGCGAGACTCTACGATGCTAAGGAGAAACCAGTCTATTGCGTATAGCACATGCACTTAATCTTTTTGGGGAAAATACGTCAGTTTGCACTGGTAAATACAATTTAACTGACTCATTTTGAAAATATTTAAAAATTGGTTTTAAATGCACAAGGCACAAAACATTTTATAACTTGGGAATAATTAATCAGAGTTAAACTTGTAAAAGATTTACATGTTTGTTAACCGTTCAGTCGCCCGAGTCGTATCGGGTTTAAGGTTAGATGACACACCACATGGTACAAGTCCGCGGCGGGAAGCCAACGTTAATACCTTAAAAATAATGGACATAATACCGGGTGTACGCCTACACCCGGGTGTCAAGGTCGTGGCCAAAAATGATGCCAAGGATATCCGGGACATGGTCATTAAGCTCCCAAAGGCATAAAAACAAACAACACCAAGTTTTTAAACGGGTCCCATTGATAATACCCAACTACTAATGAGATGGGGTCAATCGCCCGACCAAGCGGTATTTTATATACCGTACCCCCAAGCCCGTATAAGGGAAAATAAGTTAAAAGTATTTACCTGAGCAAGTATAACCACAATTTCAAAAATAGACATGTCTTTTACTGGGCTCCTATTCTGGAACGAAGGTTATAATAACCTATTAGAATCCTAACGGGTCTTTTAGCATAGCCTAAGCTTAGACCGGTTAGTTTCGAAGAATAAATATGGTTTAATCGCGAGGAATGCGAAAACCGGGAAGGAATGTGATTTAGACCCTACAAGCTTGGATACTTGTATAATATGGGTAAACTAAACACATTCTGAATTTTGAGACTTAGATGATATGGTTTGACCCGTTTCGGCTAATATGCGTGAACTAGTCACATAAACCGATCCGAACGCGAAAGTGCGTAACGAGTAACCATATAAGTCATATGCAAGTTTTCCTGAGATTATATGCACCAAATATATTGTAATATCAGTAAGGTATGTCCATATATGCCCCAAATGTTTTTATACGCCAATTACGCCTCATAAGGGCATTTTGGAAATTTTACATAGGCTAAAAGGGTAAAAACGGAAAATCTGAGTTTCCAACTTTAGTCTACTGTTATAATATATATTTTTATAAAATATATCAGTAGGTATTAGACCTTTTATATATAAACTCGTTCTGACATATACTATGTCGTAAAAATGCCTAAAAAGGCGATTTGGAGCCATTTCCGGGTTTTAAAAGGAAAGCTGATATTTTTATATTTCCAGAAGGCTCAAAATATCATATTTAATATAACAAATCAGTAGGAAAAGGTTTGGGGTCAAAAGGTTATGTAAAACTCATTTTATGACCGTAAAGGGTAAAACCGGCATAAGCCGAAATAAGCTTAGAACCTCTAGTTATGCTCAGCCTAAAAATGAATAAAATCTTTAAAATTCCCAAAATATTATTATATAACAGTGGGTATAAAGTTTTGGTATAAAATTCGGGTTTAGATAGGTTATGCGTTAAATACGCTAATTATTTATTAAGAAGGCTTCTAATTACGCTAACGAGCATAACTCTTAATCTAGACCTCAAACTGATGTCAAATTTTGGGGACAACTTTATATTTCAGTAACTAAGGTGTCTACCCTTTTACATTTTCAAAAATTATAATTTTTGGACATTCGGGCATAATGGTCAACATATGGGCATTTAACAGAAACATGCATATGAACAAGATATCTAATGAACCACATTGTATAATCACAGGAGGATATACTAACATGTTAATAGGTTCAAAAGAAGCTCTAAGGTATTTTTAATCTTGACTAAAACGGGTCAGAACTGAAAGTCAAAGCGAAAGTCAAACTTATGCGACTTTCGGTTCCGAACCGGGTCTAAACAGAAAATTGTCGAGTTGAACATGTTGGAACATGTTCTTATTCTTATTACCAAGTTATATTAATGTTCAAACAGGTTACATTCAACCTACATTGCTAATTATGCGTTAATTTGAAATTTAGCATTCTGTTGACTTTTTATAATTAGCTTTGACTCGACAATTGACATGCTTAGAGTGGGAATCTGGAAATACCCTTTTAAGGGTTTGTTACCCACTTAATTACCTTCCTAAAGGTATCTTTAATTCGTGATTAGACAAAGCACATTATGCTTAATCACGAAGTCAAACCTTAATTACGACGGTTTGACTTTTACTTAATCAACTAAGCTAGAAAGGATTAAAGATGGTTAAGGACACTTACAAGAGTCCTAAGATGGATTAGAGAGCCTAAGAAAAGAGTTGGTGACCAGAGGAGCTCCAGAAAATCCTTAGCCAAAGTTCCAAAATGAGCAAGTCTCAAATGAACAACTTGAACTCTATTTATAGTGAACCCAATGCACCAAGATCATGCCAAGCAAGTCTAGGGCAGTTACAAGATCAACCCAAATGTCCCTAAGGGTCTATATACTGCCTATGAAGCCCATAGAATCAGAATTTTACGTTTTAAGTCGGTTAAAGGGCTGGACAGGCAGCTGTCCAAAACATACTGCCAGCGACGGTCTTACGGACCGTAAGCTTGAGGCCTTACGGTCCGTAAGGACCTCTTGCGGACCGTATGCTACATGATTTGCGGTCCGTAACCGACTTTACTGAAACATGGTTCAGGTGCCTTTCTTACGGACCGTAAGCCTGAGGCTTTGCGGTCCGTAACCGATCCTTGCGGGACATTCCTAGGTACCCTGCTTACGGACCGTAAGCCTGGGGCCTTGCAGTCTGTAAGCGATGGCCAGAAGACAAAAGTTTAAAAACTTTTAAGTCTTGACCATGCAACCATCAATGCCCGAAACATGCCTTCACTTTTCAGTTTGTGGGACCATCTTGACCAGCCATTGCATGGCTCATTTGCCCTTACATGTCCCCCATTTAATCTTTACTCAAAAAGGGACTTGTTACATGACGGAGATTTCAAAATTGAGTCTTGGACTCTCAATTACTTGGCCAAGCTATAACAATACTTATTTACAAGGATTTTTATTTAGATGTAGGAGTAGTAACAACCTATAATTCCATAGCCCTCAATAAAGATGAAACTTTATTTATTCAAGAGCAACCGGTTATCGTATGAGATGATCATCAATTGATTTAAGGATCTTGGGATGTATAAAAATGTCGGGTCGCTCAGAGGTGATTTAATAACGTGTCGCCCTTGGGTCGTTCAGAGGTATTTTAAATACATGATGCCCCTTTTTATTAGAAATCCTACCACATATCTCTTTATTAAAATCCGGTTTCTCTGACACGTCTGTTACACATGACACGTGTCTTTATTCTAATGGACAGGAATTTTCGAGGTGTTACATTGATGTATGGCCCTTGGGGGGTTAAATGACCATGTCCCGGATATCCTTGGCATCATTTTACGAAATGGCCACGACCTAAGCACGGGGTGTAGGCGTACACCTGACAGATGCATTATGTAAAAACTGGTAATCCACTAAAGGAATCAACCTTGTGGGCATTATACCTGTGGCGTGTCAGATAACTTAAACCGACCCTTCTATTCGGTGCTAATGGACGGCAAATAAGTAAATCTGTATACAAGATTATATACCAATAATTGTCCCAGGTTATAAAGATATTTTGTGCCGAAGTGCATTCAAATCAATTTACAAACTCTTTCCAAAACGAGTCAGTTGAGTTGTATTTACCAGTGTAAACTGACGTATTTTCCAAAAAGGTTAAATGCAGGTGCTAGACGAAATAGGCTGGCTACTCCAGACATCATTACTCAAGTTTCGCAAGCTCTAGATGTCAAAGTCTGTTGAACTATTGTTTCTATTTTAGTTTCGATCCGCCTGTGGATCTTTTACCTTCCGTTGAAATACTGGATATTACTTATATTCGGATTGTAATATATTTATCTTTTGCTTCCGCTGTGCATTTATATATTGTGTGGTTTGACTATATTGTTGCCAACTACGTCACGATAATCCCCCACCGGGCCCACCGGTGAGACACGTGGAAATCGGCGTGTGACATTTGAAAATGGTGAAGTGATTTAGGCGTTTGTATAGAAGAAGAAAAGGGGGGGGGATATGTTATAAACTGACAGGAGAATAACTTGCACTTAAGTCCTCTAAGATACAACCTTTTTACGTTAAGTTCCTGTTTGTTTTATTAAGACGGAATCGTTGACTTGTTGTTACAGGGTTTAAAAGCTCCGTTTTCCTAATATAGGATTTCCTCTTGTTAAAAAGGGTCTAAATTGCCAGAATATTCTTTTTTCTAAACGTCTAAAAACCGTATTTAAGAGGGTATCCGTTTGTTGACATTTTAGACACTCTTTACAAGCCCTTCGATAGACACACTTATCTATACGGTGTTTGGTTTAGAGATGAAGGAACTGTAATGTTTTTTAAGAAGTATATTAGAATTTGAGAGACTGGAATTAATTTTAATGAAAATTTGTATTGTTTGCAAGTTGTAAAGATGTGAATGGAATTGGATTAACATTGTAAGTCCCACATCGGTTAAGAAGGAGAACGAAACCTTTCTTATAAGGGGGTGAAAACCTTCTTTATCAAGATTTTGCCTGAACGAGCAACTTGTCAGATAAAAACAAAACCAGGAGTTTCCCAATGGACAACCCATAGGGGCACTTGTAAAAGGTGACTATTATAGTGTGGTGTATGTTTTCATGCTTCTTTTAATCTATTTATCATCTTTTATTTAGAGATAATTATTATCACTAGTCACACTCCTTTGTTTTTAGAAGACTTAATTATTCATCACAATAGTCTTACTAGATAATAACTCAAAATTTGGATCTATGCCATTGATATATGATCTCAAAAATCATACCTAAGTAATTATTGCTAAAACTTGGTTTTAGCGAGTACAACCACAAAACATTATCTACTAAGTCTCGTATTAGATTTTATCCATTGAGCCTTGTAACTTTAAACTTTATCCGTTGAGGCTCGTACCTCAAATTTTATCTTTGGAGGCTCGTAACCTCGAAGTTCTATCACTTTAGGTTGAAACGTTTTTAACTTGTCGTCTTTTATTCATAACTCATTTGTATGTTTACAAATTTAATTTGGACATGCAAGTGCATAACCCATAATCATAGATCACATATTGTTATAATGTATACTTTCGAAGCGTTTTTTGAATTACCTTTATGTTTGGAAGTTGCTACGTGTGATCTTCATAAGCTCGTATGTTTGAATTTCTAAATAAAGTTTTTTGAACAACAAACATATTTGCGTCATGCAGGGTTTGTACCCTTCACCTCTAGGAAGACGAATGCACCATACAACTAGGCCACTAAGTTACGAACGACTTCCTAAATAATTAGTCACTTAAATTATAACCTCCTTTAGTACAGTATTTATTTGTTTAACAAAATAATAAAATGAGTTAATTACTTTTTTTCGTCCCCGTGGTTTGTCAAAAATCACTATTTCAGTCCATTAGTTTAAAAATTGCGATTTCAGTCCCGGTGGTTTCACTTTCGTAACCATTGTCAAAAATCACTATTTCAGTCTATTAGTTTAAATCATAAATAATTGCAGGCATAAAAGATGGAAGTGAGGTATTTTGATTTGATTGAGTATATTGCATTTCGTTTTATACGTTTGGTGTATTGAAGTCATGATGGCAACCCAAAGCTTTGTTTGCTTACTGTGCTAGGCTTGATATTTGTGTTTGAAAGTGATTATATTATATTTTAATACAAAAAGTTGTATGAACAAATGTAATAAAATGTGATTGAGGAGATGGTGCTTTGATGTGTCCTTGTTCTTTAAGTTTTTTTTTTTTTTTTTACCAAGGGCACATACTCCTTCTGAAATTCACGACGCGACGTAACGCACGGGTTACCTTGTAGTAGTGATAAAATGTATACAACTAGAAAGTTAGTAACATGAACATTGAGTGAAATAAACGTATAACAAAATTTAATGTACCATTAATACAAAAAGATAACATGTTTCATTTACTATAAGCCGTTATTGATTGTATTCAACAATGATTTTTTTGAAAGGAAGTATTCAACAATGATTTAGTTTTATGATTACCATTGATTGTAATCACTAATGATTTAGTTTTATGATTACCATATCCTAAGACCACACGGTGTGGGTATGAAAGCCCATCCACGTCGGGTACACCACCCTACGTATGGGTGGAGTGCGGTGTTGTGGGTGGGGTTTGAGGATCTCCACCGCCGTGGAGGGCAATTTTGTTGGTGATGTAGCGCTAGTTGATTGGTGGTTTGTGATTGGTTATGTATTTTTTTTACAAATGGTGGGCCCTTTCCACCCCACGCCTCCACGTGTTTTTTTACCACGCCTTTTAATTTGCTGACGTGGCTATCACATGACACTTAATGACCCCTCTTCATTCCCTCCCACCCCGTATAGTCTAATAGGCTGAAATAATGTGTTGTCATAATTTCAGCCCAAACATTTAGTGTTACTAATATGTATTTACAATTTAAATGACATATTTTCAACCTATATGTAAAAACATAACAAACATAGACTATTTATTGCCATATTAGGATATATGTAAAACATAACAAATATAGACTATTTATTGTCGTATTAGGAAAAACTTTTACACATTTAGTTGTATTAGCCGAGAGATTATAGGCCATGACAGTTGGCATTATATTTATTATTATTAACTGATATTGATATATTCTGTAATTAGGTGATTGTGTTTATCTTTACCATATTTAGAGATAGGGTTGTATCCTATATAAGGGGATGTATTGTATCATTGTAATTCATTCAGAAATAATATTCACAATCACTTTTATGGTATCAGAGCCAAATCGGTTCTGATATCCATCCCCTTTAGTTTCTTTTTCCTTCATTATTATTTTCGATAAACCCTAAATCGGCTCCCACCATGACCGACGGCAAGAAACCAGACGCTGAATCTTCGGATCAGCCGTCTAAATCACACCTCCATCCAGCATATTCTGTCACTAACGTGCAATCCAAAATACGTACGTTAGATGGCGTTAAGGTTACGTATACCTCCTGGGTAAAATTATTCAAACTTCATGTCGTCGCCTATCAGGTTATAGACCATATTGATGGGACAGACCCACCCGCAGAAACAACACCTGAATACCGGCAGTGGAAAGAAATTGATGCCCTGGTACTGCAGTGGATTTATAGCACCGTCTCTGACGACCTTTTGGGACGTGTTATTGATGCTGGCCCTACAGCGATTAAAGCTTAGCTCAGCCTGCAGAAAATTTATCTCAGTAATAAAAAGGCTCGAGCAGGAGCACTTGAAACCCGTTTTTGCAACCTTACCCTATCGGCTTGCTCGTCCCTTGACGATTATTGTCAGCGTTTGAAGGACCTCGCCAACCAACTCGAGGACGTTGACCATCTTGTCTCTGCGGAACGGTTGGTCCTTCAGTTGGTTCGTGGGCTACCTATCGAATTTGACACCATTGCCTCTCTGATAAACGCTAACAACGCCGACTGGGATCTCGCCCGAAGCATGCTCCAAGATGAACTGATTCATCAGGAGGCTCGCCAAAATACCAGCCAAACTGTCCTTGTTGCACCATCTTCACAACAGCAGCCACACCAGAACGCTCCATATACCAACAACAATACGCAGCAGCCCCAACAAACCTCTTACTAGAGCCGTAACAGAGGCCGAGGACGCGGCCGTGGACGCAGCAGCCGTGGCCGAGGGTCCGGTGGTCGTGGACAGCAAGGTTATCAGCCGCAGTGGTCTTCTAACAACCCCTCGTATACGCCTTGGGCCTAGTGGAACACTCCACCATGTCCGTATCCAACGCAGCCCGCATTTCAGCCCCCAACACACTTCTCACAGCAGCAGCCCACTTCTTATTAGCAGCCCACGGCCCCACCAAACTCAGATCAGTTCATGCAGCAGCAGCCCACTTCTTATCAGCAGCCTACGGGCTTCAGTACGGCCCAAAACCCAACCGGTTTCACTCCACAACAGGCCTACTACTTCAACCCTCAGCCTACGGGTTTTAACGCCCTCAGTCCTTCAGATTTGAGTGCTTCTATGGCGTCAATGCAGGTCAACAATCCTGATCCAAGACTTATGGATACTGGGGCAACTTCTCACGCCACTGATGACCAAGGTATGATCACTTCCCCTGATCCTTTTCCTATAAACAGTAAAATTTTAGTCGGTAATGGCGAGTTTTTACCAATTTAAGGGTCTGGAACAGGTTACCTAAACCTCCCCAACCGAACTTACATACTACCCAAAATCCTTTACTGCCCTACCATTATCAAAAAGTTAATTTCTGTTAGACGCTTTACGCGTGATAACAATGTTTCTATTGAATTTGATCCCTTTGGTTTTTCTTTGAAGGACCTTCGCACTGGCCGCCTTCTTTCCCGCCACAATAGTACCGGGGATCTCTATCCAATAACACCACCAGAATTACCAGCTCAAGCTACTTTCCTCACCTCAGCTTCTCATACATGGCATGATCGCTTAGGCCACCCTGGCGCTCAAGTTTTGGATGTACTTAGTCGTTATTTCAATTTTTCATGTAATAAACAAAAACATAGTTTTTGTCATTCATGTCATGTTTCTAATAGTAAACGTTTGCCATTTTATGCATCCAATTCCTTTACCTTTTCACCATTTGATATCATTCATTGTGACTTGTGGACATCTCCGATCCTTAGTAAAACAGGTTACAAATATTACATGGTCTTGATTGATAATTTTTCACACTTTATTTGGGTGTATCCTTTAAAATACAAATCTGAAACATTCCCAACATTAGTCAAGTTTCACCGTTTAATCTCAACCCAATTCAATCGACAAATAAAAACTTTTCAATGTGATCTTGGTGGTGAATTTGATAACAATGCTTTTAAAACATTCGCCATTTAAAACGGCTTCCTCTTTCGTTTCTCTTGTCCCCAAACCTCCTCCCAAAACGGCCGGACCAAACGAATGATTCGTCGCCTTAACGACATCATACGTTCTCTGCTTATACATTCCCAACTACCACCCACCTTTTGGGTCGAAGCACTCCATACTGCAGCCTACTTATACAACATACTTCCCACAAAACGCCTAAACTTTTTCACACCCACTTACGCGCTTTACCTACGCCACCCTACATATAACCACCTTCGTGTTTTTGGCTATGCGTGTTATCCAAACGCCTCAGCCACACAACCTCATAAACTACACCATCGTGCCACCCGCTGCATATTCCTAGGCTATCCACCTGATTTCAGAGGGTACCGATGCTTTGACCCTGTTACAGGTAAAGTCACCATCTCCCGACACGTGACTTTCGATGAAACCACTTTTCCATACACCACACCCTCTACCCCAAACACGTACCAGTTTTTGGACGATGCCCCACCTCCCGGGTTCACCTTTGCTCGGGCCATACCGCCTCCACCTGCACCACCCCACCAACCGGCCAAACCCACAATCACCTCACCTTTCCCTTTTACATATAGCCACCGCCCCCGGCCAGCTCAACCAGCACCCAAGCCCAACGCCCCTCCACCACCCGTATTAAACCAACCGGTCCCAGCCAGCCACAAAACCAGTCACCACCGGTCTCTAACCCACAACCGGTTACCTCCACCTCTGGTACAGCCCCTCCACCACCACCCGGGCCTTCTACCTCTAACCGCCCTACCTCCTCACACCCTATGGCCACCTGTTCCAAAACAGGCAGCCTTAAACCACCACAGTACTCTCTTCATACCACCACCATATCTCCCATTCCTACTGCATATAACCAGGCCTTAACAACCCGAATTGGTTGCACGCCATGCAGACTGAGTTTACTGCCTTACAGGAAAATGGGACTTGGGAATTGGTCCCTAGGCCGTCTGATTAACCTATTATCAGGTGCATGTGGCTGTTTCGCCACAAGTTTAAATCTGACGGCACATTAGAGAGATACAAGGCTAGATTAGTCGTCAATGGCAAATCTCAAACAGTTGGCATCGATTGTCAGGACACTTTCAGTCCCATGGTTAAACCTGCTACTATTCGTACTGTCCCGTCCCTTGCAGTATCGCGCTCTTGGCCCATCCATCAGTTGGATGTCAAGAATACGTTTTTACATGGACATTTGAACGAGACTGTTTTTATGCATCAACCACCAGGCTTTCATGATGCTCGTTTCCCAGGCTTTGTTTGCAGGTTAAAGAAATCTCTATATGGACTTAAACAGGTGCCTCGGGCGTGGTACACTCGATTTGCCACGTACATTCTTGCCAATGGGTTTTGAAGCAGTACTTGTGATAATTCACTTTATATCTACACTCGGGACACTCAAATGGCTTATTTATTACTCTATGTGGATGATATCGTCCTCACTGCTTCGAATGACGCCCTGCTACATGATGTCACACCCCAACCGATGGCGGAATCATCGGGGTGTGGCACTGAGCGAAACAGATTGTCCAGAAGTTTCCATAACAACTACCATCACCATTTAGTTTAAATGACACGTCCCATACCGTATCCCAAATAATAAAACAAATTATTACAGCTAACAACCAGTCAAGTAATTTTGTTGGGGGGCTCTAGAGCTTTATTCTAACCTCGCTTTCCTAGCAAGCAAACATCTTAAACACCTGTCACATACGTTAAAATACAGTCAATACATGAATGTAAAGGTGAGCATACAAGTTTGATAATAGCATATAGAGTTCGAAATAGTTTACGTATAACCAGCACGTACACAGAGGAAAATGAAGCATGTTAATTATCGACATGGATCTATCGATACCAATGACTGCGGGTTGACTGTCCGAGACAGTTCGCAATACATGATTACCACCGTAATCCATGCAAGTAATTGTCCTTAACAACCCCCGTGTGAACGGGTGCTGAGTCCAAACTATAGTACTACGTCGTTAAGGCAGGCAGACATCATTCCACGTGTAAACATAACAACAAGCATTCATTTAGTCACGTAATACATGCGAATCGGTTAACGTTCAAATAATTGAGTAGTGTGATCGATTGTGTTTTGATATAGGTAACGTATGTAACACCCAAAAGTGCTAAAAACAAAAAAGGGATCGAGTATACTCACATCGATTGGTTGATGGATTGAAGGGAGCACTTGAGAGTAGGGTTAGCCTGATTAGTTCGATAGCATAACGATGAGTAACACGCAAAAGGGAAACAAGTGATGATGGGTCGAACAGCCTGGTCGATCGGACAATTGGTTCGATCAAACGGGTTGTTCGTTCGGCTGGACAGTCTGTTCGGACAGCCTATTCGATCGGCCGGTAGGCTCGATCAGTTGGACTGTTCGAGTGGATTGTTTCTTCCTTTGAGTAGGATGTGTTTGTGTATGATGGTTTGACCTTTTGAAGTTTTCGTTGTAGTATTTGAGAACACTGAAGTGTTCTTACCTTTCAGGTCGATCGATCGAACGGTCTGTTCGATCGGCCGGCTTAACCGATCGGTTAGACACTTCGTTAGTGAGTCCTCATCTGGATGTCACCTGATCGATCGAACAGCATATTCGATCGGGTGGCACTCCGTACTACTACTAGTTGTGAATCGATTAAGTGTTGAAGCATAGTATCTCATGATCCGATGAGTAATGTTATCAAACAGCTCGTTCGATCGGACATCACCTCGTTCAATACTATACTTCATGAAATTGTCAAAGTGTGGGGCCACTTGCTAGCCGATCGGCTGGCCTGGTCGATCGGCTGACATGTCCGATAGGTTAGGCTGTCCGTTCGGCCAGCCTAACCGTTCGGTCAGCATCCTGACCTGGTCGGCCTGTTCGTCTAACACTTTGGCTGTTCTGATTATTTGACGTTAGATTGAGGTAGTTTGACAATGAGCTGAACCATGGAGCTTTCGTTCTTACTTGCTTCCCCTGCTCGGACAAGAATCATCCAAGTCCGGCTGGTGAACTGTTCGGAACGGTTAGCTCAACGTTTACCCGAAATCAGTGAACCTCGTAGATAGAATCCGAACCTTGAACCACTCATCCATTAGAACGATTGGTGAGTTGACTCAAGCTCCGTTTCCACCAGTTTGAAGGCATTGAGTGTAAAAGAGTTGAAAGAAAGTTGGAATGCCTTCTTTCAATCCTTCACATCATGTAAATGTTCAGATCTGTGATAGATCTTAGCTTGTTTATGTGGAAATCGGTTAGATCCGAGCTATTCATGGTGGATTGAGGCCAAAACATGATGTTCTTGAAGAACACCAAGATGACATCATCCTAGAATGCTTAGATCTTGATGATTTCACGGTTAGAAATCAAGATTTGAAAGATAGAAAGGTGTAGGTGTGTGTATTGATCAAGAAAGTACAAGATTTAGGATGAAAACTTACCGGAATCGGAAGAAATCTGAGAAAAGATGAGGAGCACGAGCTGGTCGGTCAGAGAGTTTCCAAAAGTGGAAAGAATGACAATGACAACCCTATTTATAGGCTCCAAAAGAGGAAAGGGCTGGCCGATCGGCCAGGCATCCCGATCGGACAGCCTGCTCGATCGGACAGTCCGTCCGATTGGCTGGGCTGTTCGATCGGCTGACATCCTGATCGATCAACAGTCTGGTTCGAGTGTTTGGTGCGACGATTTCTGATATTTCGATTTCGATTGATGATGATACGAATACGATAGAGTTTCCTATTCAAGTTACTTTTAGTCACAATCACTATATCTAACATACACTCATCTATATTTCACACTATCCTTACGTTACCATTCGTCATAATTCGGTTTCGATTGCTTTCGATTTGAGTTTCGAGTTTCGATTGATTCGATTGATCACCACACAAAAGATAAAGTAAACACACACAAGTAACACATAAGGCACACACACACGTATAATAACAACCAAAGTTCGCGTAATTCGAGATTTGAGTTCGATGATGGTTCGATCGGTTTGATTACTAATTAGTTAACTTTATCGCATTGTTACTTCCTACTATTCACAGTTAAAGAAGTCAAACATCCGATTAGTTCGATTCTTGATTAACAACACTTACTCCACATAATACAAATAAAACATAAAATAGACTATTTACAGTCAAAAAAGTCAAAGTTGACATGGACTTTGACTTTGACTTTGACATTCGAAAACACGGGACGTCTTTGACTTCAGCCTTCTTTTTCTTTTCCTTCTCCGCTACTACAATGTTGGCCAAGAAAGCGCTGTATTCCTTGCGGAGATACTTGCTAGCTTGGACGCATGACATGAGCTTGAGACCTTTTAAAGCTGTTTCACCGTATACACATAGTAGATCACCATTCGCGAGTGAGAATCGAATCATCTTATCAAAACACACAACTTCAGCATGGTTTTCGCGTAGAAAGTCCATGCCTACTATGACGTCAAAACTTCTGAGTTGCATCAGAATGAGGTCGATTGGGAAGATGTGATTGTTGAGCTCAAGGGTACAATCACGAAGAACAGAGTTAACAGCGACGATTCTTCCAATAGCAACTTCAACTTCGAATGACGAGGGGAGATAAGAACGCTTACGACTAAGGAGCTTCTCGAATTCAAACGACACAAAGCAGTTATCGGCTCCAGTATCAAACAAACACGATGCATAAATACCATTCACAAGGAACGTACCATTAACCACGTTGTTGTCAGCCTGGGCTTGACGGGCGTTGATGTTAAAGGTTCTGGCACGGCCTGCTTGTTGCTGTTGCTGAGGCTGCTGCTGTTGTTGTTGCTGTTGGGGCTCTTGTTTCATCCCCCTGTTTGGGCACATGTTTGCAAAGTGGTTAGGATCACCACATGCGAAGCAGACTCAAGCATTGAACACCGGTGCTTGAGCTGCAGGTTGGCCTTGAGGGGCTGGGAGTAGAGCTTGATGAGCGACGGCTTGAACTGGGGCTTAACGGGGACCATAGCGATAGTTCGCAGTGAAATGCCCGTAGAGGTTGCAGTGGGCGCAAAAACGACAGGCGATTCCCACCGGATGATGGTATGAGCATGTCGGGCAGAGCGAGTGGGGACCTATGTAAGCGCGCTTGGCTGGCGGCGCATTGATCACTGGAGCTTGTCGATGGTGAGACTCCTGCTGAGCCTGTACGGCTTGCAGAGGAGCAGCAGTCGTTGTCACAGCACAGTTCTTGTTGCTGGAGCTGTTGTTGTTGTGCTTCTTCTTTCTTCTTGATGACTTGGAGGGTTGAGCAGTGGAGTTGGTGGTTGCTGCAGTTGTAGCTTGATGCAGAGACTTGGATGGCTTATCCCGGAAACCAGCTTTTACTCGCTTGTCATTGATCTCGGCGGCAAGCAGATAAGTCTCTTCAATCGATGATGTCTTGGCAGCATGAACAAAATCGGCAACACAATCGGGTAGAGCTCGAATATACTTCTTGATGGCCATATCTGGCGTCTTGACTTGGTCGGGACAGGTGATGCTAAGCTGCTTGAAGCGAGCAGTTAAAGCAGCGTTGTCTCCATCCTTCTGCTTGATGTTCCAAAACTCGTCCTCCAGCTTTTGGCGTTCATGGGGAGGGCAGAATTCGTCCATCATGATGGCCTTCAAATCCTCCAAAGTCAGCTCATAAGCTGCATCATTTCCGCGCTTGTTTCGTCCGGCCGTCCACCAGTCTAGAGCTCGGGACTAGAAGACGCCGGTAGCATTGAGGGTGCGGTGATTCTCAGGACAGCCGCTTTGGCGCAGAGTGACTTCGACTGAATCAAACCATTGAAACATGGCGGTAGGGCCATATTCTCCGGTGAATTCTTTGGGTCCGCATGCTTTAAACTGTTTGAAGCTGAAACCAGTCTTGTTGGCATCCTTAGGAGCTTCAGTTCGCGACTCCTCGGACGACTTGTTGACGTTCTCATATACCTCTCTTACAGCTTTTGCCACACTCTTGGCAATGATAGCAGCGAGACGCTTGTCTCTCTTCTCTTGGCGAGTAAGATGGTGTCGGGATCCAGACGACATTTTCTGCAGCAGACATCGTCACAGGACTCAACACAACATGATTGAATCTCACCTCACACATCTACTACTTACTAAAGCTTAGAAATACGTCGAAACACGCATCACATAATCACATAAGCACAAGGTCACAAATTCACATAATCACAGAAGCACATAAGCACGTAGGCATGTAGAGCACAGAGACACATAAGCACAGAAGCACATACGCATTTAATCACAGAGGTAGTCAGAATACAGAAACCTATCATTCAAAGCTTGCGAGTCGTTCATATATAGTGATCACGTATAGTATATCGAGTAGCATCGTATAGTCGTATAGCGTGTCGAGTGGTATAGTATAATCGTAGCATTATGTTGTCTAAAATTGCAGCGACTTGTTAGCGTATTGAGGTAGAATAGCAATGCGAGTCGTGTGTGTCGATCGAAGTGGTAGCAAAAATCGAATAACCTCAAAATTTTAAACATATAAACAGTTAAACACATACAACACACAAAATCAACGAGTCATCAGAGTCGGCGGCTGCGGGCTTAGAATCGAAAACACATAAAAATCGAGAGATAGATTGTCTGCGGCTACTAGACATTGACTACCCAAAGCGATTCGACTATTCACAATATACTTGTCGTCACTTTTTTAACTTTCGGCTCGCGTTGCTGCCTCGATTCTTGGGCATTCAACACGTATTCCCTAGGGCATACTTATGAGTTCAGGTCGTTGGAGTTCTGTCGAGGCTTTGGTGAGATAAGTAAAAGTTGGAATAAGTTGCCAAGGTTCGGGTTTCACCCCTGGCTTAGCAATTTCTTCCTTGTTTTAGTAAAATTGAGGAGATTATTCATCAAAATATGGATTTCACTCCTGATTTGGTATAATTCTCCTCGTTTGTTATCGAAAATAATGAGGAAAGCATAGATAAATCGATAAAATCAGAACTAATCAAGTAATCTAGTCGGGAGTTTGCGGTTTTCACACCTAATCCTGACCAAATCACCTTCTTATCATTGAAAATTTCGAGTATAGTGATAGTGTAGAATAGCAGGATTTAGCGTATACTCTTGGTCTGTTGGTTCCTAACTATAGTCTAGGTCTCTAAGACAACGACCCGGACTAGGTCGTGTCTAGCCTAATTCCCTATAGTTATGGCTCTGATACCAATCTGTCACACCCCAACCGATGGCGGAATCATCGGGGCGTGGCACTGAGCGAAACAGATTGTCCAGAAGTTTCCATAACAACTATCATCACTATTTAGTTTAAATGAAACGTCCCATACCGTGTCCCAAATAATAAAATAAATTATTACAGATAACAACCAGTCAAGTAATTCTGTTCCGACAACTCAGATTTAAATAAAACAAATAAATATTGTTCAAATGCTCCTAAAGACCCGGTCGGACAAGATCTACAGACAACTATGCTCTAGACGCTTGTTCCTGATAGACAACTATTTGTTAGGGGGCTCTAGAGCTTTATTCTAGCCTCGCTTTCCTAGCAAGCAAACATCTTAAACACCTGTCACATACGTTAAAATACAGTCAATACACGAATGTAAAGGTGAGCATACAAGTTTGATAATAGCATATAGAGTTCGAAATAGTTTACGCATAACCAGCACGTACACAGAGGAAAACGAAGCATGTTAATTATCGACATGGATCTATCGATACCAATGACTGCGGGTTGACTGTCCGAGACAGTTCGCAATACATGATTACCACCGTAATCCATGCAAGTAATTGTCCTTAACAACCCCTGTGTGAACGGGTGCTGAGTCCAAACTATAGTACTACGTCGTTAAGGCAGGCAGACAGCATTCCACGTGTAAACATAACAACAAGCATTCATTTAGTCGCGTAATACATGCGAATCGGTTAGCGTTCAAATATTTTAGTAGTGTGATCGATTGTGTTTTGATATAGGTAACGTATGTAACACCCAAAAGTGCTAAAAACAAAAAGGGATCGAGTATACTCACAGCGATTGGTTGATGGATTGAAGGGAGCGCTTGAGAGTAGGGTTAGCCTGAATAGTTCGATAGCATAACGATGAGTAACACGCAAAACGGAAACAAGTGATGATGGGTCGAACAGCCTGGTCGATCGGACAGTTGGTTCGATCGAACGGGTTATTCGTTCGGCTGGACAGTCCGTTCGGACAGCCTATTCGATCGGCTGGTAGGCTCGATCGGTTGGACTGTTCGAGTGGATTGTTTCTTCCTTTGAGTAGGATGTGTTTGTGTATGATGGTTTGACCTATTGAAGTTTTCGTTGTAGTACTTGAGAACACTGAAGTGTTCTTACCTTTCAGGTCGATCGATCGAACGGTCACTTCGATCGGCCGGCTTAACCGATCGGTTAGACACTTCGTTAGTGAGTCCTCAGCTGGATGTCACCTGATCGATCGAACAACATGTTCGATCGGGTGGCACTCCGTACTACTACGAGTTGTGAACCGATTAAGTGTTGAAGCATAGTATCTCATGATCCGATGATTAATGTTATCAAACAGATCGTTCGACCGGACATCACCTCGTTCAATACTATACTTCATGAAATTGTCAAAGTGTGGGGCCACTTGCTAGCCGATCGGCTGGCCAGGTCGATCGGCTGACATGTCCGATTGGTTAGGCTGTCCGTTCGGCCAGCCTAACTGTTCGGTCAGCATCCTGACCTGGTCGGCCTGTTCGTCTAACACTTTGGCTGTTTGATTATTTGACGTTATATTGAGGTAGTTTGACAACGAGCTGAACCATGGATCTTTCGTTCTTACTTGCTTCCCTGCTCGGACAGGAATCATCCAAGTCCGGCCGGTGAACAGTTCGGAACGTTTAGCTCAACGTTTACCCGAAATCGGTGAACCTCGTAGATAGAATCCGAACCTTGAACCATTCATCCATTAGAACGATTGGTGAGTTGACTCAAGCTCCGTTTCCACCAGTTTGAAGGCATTGAGTGTAAAAGAGTTGAAAGAAAGTTGGAATTCCTTCTTTCAATCCTTCACATCATGTAAATGTTCAGATCTGTGATAGATCTTAGCTTGTTTATGTGGAAATCGGTTAGATCCGAGCTATTCATGGTGGATTGAGGCCAAAACATGATGTTCTTGAAGAACACCATGATGACATCATCCTAGAATGCTTAGATCTTGATGATTTCATGGTTAGAAATCAAGATTTGAAAGATAGAAAGGTGTAGGAGTGTGTATTGATCAAGAAAGTACAAGATTTAGGATGAAAACTTACCGAAATCGGAAGAAATCTAAGAAAAGATGAGGAGCACGAGCTGGTCGGTCAGAGAGTTTCCAAAAGTGGAAAGAATGACAATGACAACCCTATTTATAGGCTCCAAAAGAGGAAATGGCTGGCCGATCGTCCAGACATCCCGATCGGACAGCCTACTCGATCGGACAGTCCGTCCGATCAGCTGGGCTGTTCGATCGGCTGACATCCTGATCGATCAACAGTCTGGTTCGAGTGTTTGGTGCGACGATTTCTGATATTTCGATTTCGATTGATGATGATACGAATACGATAGAGTTTCCTATTCAAGTTACTTTTAGTCATAATCACTATATCTAACATACACTCATCTATATTTCACACTATCCTTACGTTACCATTCGTCATAATTCGGTTTCGATTGCTTTCGATTTGAGTTTCGAGTTTCGATTGATTCGATTGATCACCACACAAAACATAAAGTAAACACACACAAGTAACACATAAGGCACACACACGTATAATAACAACCAAAGTTCGCGTAATTCGAGATTTGAGTTCGATGATGGTTCGATCGGTTTGATTACTAATTAGTTAACTTTATCACATTGTTACTTCCTACTATTCACAGTCGTAAATCGTTTCGCGTCGATTAAACATCCGATCAGTTCGATTCTTGATTAACAGCACTTACTCCACATAATACAAATAAAACATAAAATAGACTATTTACAGTCAAAGTTGACTTGGACTTTGACTTTGACTTTGACATTCGAAAACACGGGGTGTTACACATGATATCATTAAAAATTTGTCGGTGAATTTGCCATGTCTGACTTGGGACGTCTACATCATTTTTTGGGTATTCGGGTCAGTCACCGGTCTGATGGGTTGTTTTTAGATCAAACTCAGTACGCTAAGGAGATCGTTGCGCGGGCCTCTAGGACTGCCTGTAAGCCGTGTGCAACGCCTGTCGACTTATCCTCCAAACTCAGTGCTACCAACGGCCCACTATTTAATGACCCGACTTTATATCGCAGTTTAGCAGGCGCTTTGCAGTATCTTACATTCACTCGGCCTGACATCTCTTACGCTACCCAACAGGTTTGTTTATTTATGCACGAGCCACATGACCCACATTTTAATTTTATGAAACGGGTTCTTCGGTACATACAAGGCACGTTGGACTACGGACTTCGTATGATCAAATCTTTGGCTCATAATTTGGTGGCATATTCTGATGCTGATTGGGGCGGGTGTCCCGATTCTCGCAGATCTACCAGTGGTTATTGTGTTTTTCTGGGACAAAACTTAATTTCTTGGTCGTCTAAGCGTCAACTGACAGTTTCTCGTTCCAGTGCTGAGGCTGAATACCGTGGGGTCGCTAACGCTGTTGCCGAGGTCACATGGCTCCGAAATCTCTTGTTAGAGTTGCAGGTTCTGCTTTTACAAGCTATGGTCGTATACTGTGACAACGTCTCTGCTGTTTATTTGTCTGATAATCCGGTCCAACATCATCGTACCAAGCATATCGAAATCGGCATTCATTTCGTCAGGGAAAAGGTTCTCGTTGGTCATATTCGGGTTCTTCATATCCTAGCTCCATTTCAGTATGCGGATGTCTTCACCAAAGGTCTCTCTCTTCAGCTGTTTCAGTCCTTTAGGTCCAGTTTGACCGTCTGCCCCAGCAACGCTCAAACTGCGGGGGAGTATTAGCCAAGAGATTATAGGCCATGACAGTTGGCATTATATTTATTATTATTAACTGATATTGATATATTCTGTAAATAGGTGATTGTGTTTATCTTTACCATATTTAGAGATAGGGTTGTATCCTATATAAGGGGATGTATTGTATCATTGTAATTCATTCAGAAATAATATTCACAATCACTTTTAAGTTGGTCCTTAAAAAGTATGCAACATAATTTACATAAATAGATAGGGTAGTATCCTATATAAGGGAATGTATTGTATCATTGTAATTCATTCAGAAATAATATTCACAATCACTTTTAAGTTGGTCCTTAAAAAGTATGCAACATAATTAACATAAATGAGATAAATCATACATATTTTTGTAGTTGTATATATATGCTATGCATGATTCATATAGCAAATGCACCTTGAGTTGTATATCAATGACTTCCCTCTTTTTCTTCCTGTGTACCCTCCTAATTTTCTCATTATATTTCCATGGAATCTCAGGCGCCATCCCAAAGTACGTAGTGATTAACGAAGTCCCGACACATGGGGGTGGCATCAAATTCGACAAAGTTATCGGAGGAATTCCGTACATAAAAAAAATAGTGTGTCACATCAACAAGTATATATGGTACAAAGTCTTCAAACAAAACACCCGAGCGGACCAAAAACCCTTAGATAATGTAACGGTTTTCATCAAGGATTTTGTAGGAGTCGAAGCAGTCACTTGGGGCAGTGAAAAGATTAATGTTAGCGCGGTTTTTTTACGGGATTACCCTGGGCCAATGGACTTGAAATGGGAATTTACGTCTCTTATGCACCATGAAATGACCCACGTTTTTCTATGGAATGGCGAGGGTAAGACCCCTGCACCTTTGGTAGAAGGGATCGCAGATTACACGGTTCTGAAAGCTAATTACTTCCCACCGGGCTTTACCAAGCCCGGTTCCGGGGATAGATGGGACGAGGGGTATGTTCACACGGCCCTTTTTCTCGAGTATTGTGACGAGCTCGTTCCGGATTTTGTGGCAAAGCTTAACAAGATGATGAGGAAGACCTACGACGTCTCTTTTTTTCAAAGTTTAACTGGAAAGCCCGTGGAGGAATTGTGGAAGGATTACAAGGCTAAATATGCGAATAAAGCTTTTGAAGGAATACAAGGCTAAACTTAATGTTGCATGGTGTATGTTATGAAGCAAATGAATTTGGTAATTGGAATGTGAACTGGTTTTTAAATAGTATAAACCGATCTTGATCGGGTAATGAAGTACGTATGTTTTAATTTCGTTGTCATGCAATTGATGAGCCAAGAGAGATAATCAACTAAGCAAAAATAAAAATAAAGGAAATTTATAAATAAAAGAAAATATCATTCAAACAAAAAAAAAATTATGATTGTGAATATTGTAGAGTTGCAAAAATGATATGCCCTCCATTGCTACTATTTATGTTTTTTTATTTTTATGCCTGCAATTATTTATGGTTTAGATATATCTAAGGGAGCACGGTATAGTGTCGGGAAGGATGATTAAGAAAATTGGGGCTTGAGACAATTATTCATTTTTCTCCAGAATGATTTTATATTTTGTTTGGATAACAAAAAATAGAAAATTAGTACCATATGAGACTAGCATTTTCAGCTTGGGTATTACTTATAAATTATGATTTAAGTGGCATGATTCTTAATCACTTTGAACAAACACCTTTCTCATGCGAGTACCTCTCCTGACTAACCGAACCCACCTTGCCTACCCCTGGGGTGGCGGCGGTGTTCTGATATGGGTAAGTATCCTAGATGCCTCTACCCGCAAGTGCCCCGTCCCCCTTACGAAAATAAAAATGTTGCTAGATTTAAGATGTAAAACGGAACCAACTTATTTTTCGATGTAAAACGGAACCAACTTAATTTTATTTAAAACGACGCATGTCATTAAAAAGGTTACCCATAAAATATAGCATCTAATTCCATTTTCTCTCTTTTTTTCCACTTTGTTTGGGGTATTGTAGTTCATAGAGATGATTAAAATTTGTTTTATTTGATTTGTAATATTTGCCAAATCATGGGTTTAAAAAGAAACATTCCATAATTATATTTTGGACTATTTAGCCTATGTTTGTTAAAATAGTAAAACGGCCAGGGTATTCTTATATAATCTACTAGATTATATACTTGTGTATTATACGGATTTAAAGATATAAATTATGTAATTATATAATAAGGTGTAAACAAATTTACATAACTAAATTATTATTATTAACCATAGGATACAAATTTTGTTTACATTATTCTACTTTTCGTTGCTGATCAGTTAACAATAGCAACTATGTTTCATTGTATATGTTATGTTTAGTTGTTCCACTTAACAAAGAGCAAACCCGTCGCGAAGCGCGGGCATACCTATTAGACTTACCATATATGTTATCACGTGATCACCCGCAGCGAAGCGCGGGTTAGTTATTAGTAAGTACATTCACTGTATAATTGAATTTGATATGCGTCGGGACATCCGCCACAACGTGCGTGCATTCCCACTATATATTACAATTACCAACTTGGTATGAATAGTGATTTGAGGGTTTTTTTAAATGTTGCCTTTTTTTGTCTTTTTGTATTCTTTTATACTTTTATCCCTTAGTTTTAGCATTAACTTACAACCTCTTAACCTCCTAAATACTTTGTAATAGAGTTCTACGTGTTTTTTATATACACGTGAGTATAAATTCAAATTGATTTACGTTTCCACATAATTTTTTCTCGGATATGAATTGGGTCAAATATATTATGTTCTTATGCTTATTATATACACCAACTCGCAGATTTCACCGTTAGGCTGTTGTTGATATATTGGGGATAGAACTCCAATCTGGCCTGGCATTTGATCTCATCACAGAAGAAATGAGAAAGGTGCCTAATGGTGAACATTCATATGTCAAGATTACAAAATCTAGTATGTCAAGTTTTGTTTCTAATAATTTACATATGCATTTATCAATATTTGCGGGAGTATGTGCCTGGTGCTGCACACGTGATGCTATTACCGCGCTTACAAGTCCGTGATCACTATATGTTAATAATTTACAAAAATATTTATCAATATTTGCGGGAGTGTGTGCCTGGTGCTGCACACGTGATGCTATTACCGCGCTTACAAGTCCGTGATCACTATATGTTCTTCCCTTAGAGCAGGTACTAAAAAATCTTGTTTGGAAAAAGTTAAATAGATATATGATATATGCTCACAAAACTTTTTTTTGTGTGTGTTGGGCATTGGATTTGTTAGGAAGGGCTGACTCAAGAATTCAACGTGTAGAAAGTCATCAAGGGATCTGGATTGAGGTTTATTCTCTACTTATCTATATATCTAATAAAGCAAACCATTGGGGGACACATGTCACCTATGGTTGATGCCAAATAATTAGCCATGTCATCATACACTTGGCACATCTCATAGTTGAAGATTGAACAAGGCTTCTCATTTACGCTAAACACTCTCTCTCCTCTCAAAACCCTAATTCGAACTCTCTCTCTTCTCTTCTCTGGCAAACACGGCGACTAAAGAAGATCCAATAATTTTCATCAAGAATCAACCGATTTGAAGACAAATCATCTGCGGTACTCTCTAATTAGAGTATTTCATGATCGATTATAGGTTTTAACTAGGGCTAGTTTTGCAGGAAATCAAATCCTCGAGATCAAATCGGCGATTTAGTGAAGAGGTATAATCAATCTTCATTAGATAATAGTCTTCATCGACGGTATTCATTCGTGATTCTGATACCCCCATCTTTTACATACGATTTCGTTATCTTTGATCCGATGTTTTAGATTTAATGGTTTTGTTCGATTCTTTGGTTGTTAGATTATCGTACGCGATTGATGTTATTTTGGTGTACAGTTTCTTTTTTAGTGTCTGTAATAGTTGATTTTGATGTTGGATGGATATATTTTTTGTGTTTTAGGGTTTTAATTTCTTTGTTCATGTATTGTGATTTGTTGATGTTACTGTTGTTCATAGCCGATTAGGGTTTTAGTTTCTTTTTTCAGTTTCTTTTTTAGGGTCTGTAATAGTCGATTTCGATTTTGATGTTGGACGGATATATGTTACCGAGTACATTAGGCAGATGTTACTGTTGTTCATAGCAATGAGTTGCTGATGGAGTGTATGTATTGTTGAGTTCTGTTAGTTCTATATTAAGAGCACTAGATTCTGAGTCGGTTATTTGTAACGGTGCTGTTTTGTTTAGTTTGTTGAGATATAAGTGTGATTATGTATCCGAAAGTCCGGTGAAGTTTTTTTATGGTTTATATTTTGGTAAATCTTATGTTATCATCAGCCGATTTTATTTTATTTATGATCTATGTTTGTTTGTTACTTGATTTCAATATGAAATAAGTGAATACTTTTTTGATATGGTTTGATATCGTATTTGATGTAGTTTTGTTAAATGGTTTAGATTGTTACGTATATTTGGTTGTAATAATTGACAGTCGTCTGCTACTCATCAATTTTAATAGCGGATTTGAGGTTACTGTTGTTCCTATCTAGGTTGGGTTGTGCTTTTTGATGTGTATTTGCTAATTGTTGAGCTAAATGTTTAGCTTTTTTATTTAATTTTGATATACAATTTGGGGTTGTAAAAGACGACAACTTTAAAGGCGAGATGGTGTACGGATTCGCTGCCCGTGTGTGGAAGAACGACAAAAAATCGTTGGTGAGTATTGATATTATAATCATTAAAAAAAAGAAGAGAAAAATGCCCAGATAGTCCCTGTGGTTTGCCCATTTTTCACCTTTAGTCCCTAACTTTCTAAAATTACACCTATAGTCCCCAACTTTTGCAATTTCGTTCCCGGATAGTCCCTGGCGCAGATGAAGGTTAGTTTTTAGTGTTAAGTGGATGTAAAATGACCAAAATACCCCTATTGTTAAATAATAATATTTATTAAACATCCCCATCTCTTAAACCTTCTTACCACCATAACTATACCTTCTTTTTTTTCTTCCTCTGTTCATAAAACCCACTTAAAATGTCTTTTCCACCCTTTCTCTCTTCCCCTTTTGTTCTTGAGAGAGAAAGAGCATGGATTTCAAAAGGGTTTCAAAAAATTTCCCCTCTTTTCATCTCATACTTCAATAACAAACAAAACCCTTTACTATTAACTCACTTGGATCACTTTATTGTTTCTTTTTGCATCTGGGTTTGATTTGTTTTGTACAAATTTGTTCTATTTTGTTCAGTTTTTATAGGATCTGTTACATGCTAAAATACCCTTTTTGTTCTTAACTTCAATTGGTTGCTGCAATCCTTTACATTCAAATAGCAAGATCACGACAGACTATCATAAGGCATAAAAAATAGCAAATTACTAATCAAAATTCCAATTTCCAACAAACCCATAAGCCCAATTCAACAAGATCACGATTCAACAAACCCTGTGTTTTGGTGTAATATTCTTGTTTGGTGGCATGTCATTGAAGATCAACTCTTGCTTGATGCTACTTGTAATAATGGAGTCCAAAATAGAATTTTACACTTGTGTTGATCCCTTTATTCCATGCCGATATTCATCAAGAACAAAGCTCACATAATGGCATATCACTGTCATCAGTCTCTTTTTCTTGAATATTTGTCCATCTCATTCAGCAAAATATTATTGAGATAACCCCCTCAGAAGAAGAATCCATTTCAGTGAAAGCTTTGCCATCTGTGGCGTTTTAAAGTGAGTGGGTTCTAGAGGATATGGCGATTTTGTGTTTTCTGGTTGTGATTAATTTTCATTGTGTATAGACCCCTCTCTTATGGGAGTTTTTTGGCGCGTAGTTTAGGCGGGACTTTTTATTGTAATAAATGATAGTAATAAAGTAACTGTCTTTTCAGTTACTGTTTTTGTATTTACTGTGTTGATCAGCTTTTATCAGTTTTATAGGTTATAGACGTCCCATCTGCTAATTTTGGCGTTTTTTTAAAATGGCATTATGCAGACCAACATGACAAAATACAATAACGGAGTAAATAAAATATTAAGCAGGAAAAATATTTTTTGTTATTTTTGGTGTTTTGTTAGGGTTAACCATTTTTAGTATTTTTTTGGCGTTTTGCTAATAAAGATAGAAATATATCGTTTAATTATCTTTAAAAAAAAGATTACATAGAAGAAAAAAAAAGTGGAAAAAAATTAAAATCCTTCATCAAAAGGTACTTTATCTTAATAGTATCCATTACTTGCGTCATCTTCTTCCTCCTCGGAGTCTTCATCTGGATCTTCATCCATGTCATCACATTCACCTTCATCAGCTTCTTGTTCCTGAAGATTCTGAAGCCTCCACCTGAACATGTCTTGCATTAACTCCAATTTTGAGTTTATTTCTGTGTTGGTACAAGTGGCGTTATGCAATTCTTCCATGAAACCCAGTCGCTGCTTTGTCATGATGTTCTCTAGCCAGTAGACTTCCTGCTCTCCGCTGTCGTATGTAACCGTCACCATGTCTGTTTCATCATCAAAACGCCATGATGTCATGACAGGCTCTAGCTTCACATCTCCTTTGATTGGTCCAAATTTGCTAGTTAATGCTTTCATAAGCATATGCGTTTCATGGCATTCGTTGTCTAGAGCGATGCCAATGGATAAGATTTACCTCTGTATCTCTTCTTCTATCTTCAGAATTTCCCTGACCGTCTTAACATACACCCTCCTTCTGTTGTCAAAATGGAGGACGTATCGCCTGATTCCTAGAGTGTATCTCCACGAAACGATTGTTGCCATTTTTTGGCATTTTGGTTAAGTTGGCGTTTTTGGTTAACGATTTTTTTTTTTTTTTTGCAGAAAATGAATAGATTGAAGTGATTATGGAAGCTATGTTTTACCTTTGTTTATATAATGATGTTTTCGGCATGTAATTTAGGAGGGAATTTCTTCTAATAAATGTTAATAACTGAAATTCAGTTATTTTTGTGTTGTTTCATCTTCCTATAATATTCAACGCGTTTTATTACTAATTTTTGACGTTTTGTTTTTAATGGCGTTTTATTTTTTTTTGTTGGCGTTTTATCATTTGATGGTGTTTTGAATATGAGCGGTAAAAGACCCTTTTACCCTTAATGAAGCGCGTCCCACATAATAAAATTGATGTTATTTACGAAAACGCCACCGCGCAATCTAGTCCATGGATTGTTTTGATCGGACGATCCATAAGCGTTCTCACCGTTCTCACACTTTTCACCGTTTTCTCTAAATCCCGACCCTATATATATATATATATATATATAGAGAGAGAGAGAGAGAGGAAGGTTAACATACATTACGGCTTAACGTACATCACGTACGACAAGTAATTACGCACGCTCATTTTAAAATCACGCACGTTATAACTCAATAATCCAAAATCACGCATGTTGAAACACAATAATCACGCATATTGAAAACATTAATCACGCATGTTATAGAACAAATCACGCACGTTGTTGTACGTGAAGTACGTTAAGCCGTAATGTACGATATACTTTATATATATATATATATATATATATATATATATATATATATAATAAAGATGCATTCTATCATCCTCTCCACATCTCTCTTTTTCTCTCTTTAACCTACAGACAACCACCACCAGCCGATTGCCACCACTACCCGACCACTACCAAATCGCCTGTAGTGAATGATTAATTCACAACTGGAATCAGTAAATCGAATTGATATTGAATTAGCTTAACCTCAATGACTACAAGATGCAAATCAAAGATAATTCAGAACTAGAAGGAAGGGATGGGAGGATACAGATTTAGAGTATGAGATGGGGAAGAACTATCACCATTCTAACCAATTCATCCCCCCTGTGTTTCGGTTCTATACCTTTTTATATACCACCATGTTTTTTTCCCCGAATCGACAGGTCCGTGTAACTTGATGGGTGTCTTGAGATGGGCCTCTTGGCTCAGGCCCATTAGGTTCATAACATTGCCCCACCTGTTCATGACCACACTTTCATATTCGTGAGATTTGGGTTTCATTTTTGATGGTTTGTTTTTCACCTCGGTAAGATTTGGGGTTCGATTTCAGATCGGTGAAATCTAGGGTGTTACCAGTGGTGGTTTACAGTGGGTATTAGCAGTCTTGAAAGCAAATCCATCGATTTCCATGATAACATATCTGTATTAAAATCTGAAAAGGAATCAAGCAAATCATCTTCGTCGTCTTGGGTATTAGCCGGAGAATCATCATCATCCTTTGAATAATCTGGGTTTTTTTTCTACGTATCAAAATTTTGTTTTGAATGTAGAAATAATGGAACATTGTGAAATGGAAGGGTTTTTTATCTATATTTCTTGAATATGCAGGTCACAAGAACAAAAAAAAGGATATTATTGTTTGTTGTATCACAATTTTGTTTTGATTGTAGAATTAATGGAACATTGTGAAATGGATGGGTTTTTTGATCTAGATTTCTTGAATCTGCAGGTCACAAGAACAATAAATAGGATATTATTGTTTGTTTAATGGAGTTGTTTGTTGACATGTGGGATTGCGGATTTACAGGAATGGTAGTGCTGGAAGCTACAGCGAATGAGGGTGGTGGCTGTTGGTGGTTCTTGACAGAGGTGGTGTGGTGGTGGTGATGGAAAGAGGTAGGCAGAGAGTGGGCAAAAGGACATATATTATATTATATTAAATTTATTTTTGTTTTATTTGTTAAAATATTTTTGTATAAATGGGTAAAAAGACTAAATTACCCTTTTGTGATTGACGTGATGTCGTGGTCACAATCAAATTTAATCCAAATACAACTAAATAGTTAGTGGTAAGTGGGTATCGAACACAGGGAGTTTGTGGAATATGTGTTATTTAGAAGATTATCTAACTTGACTAAAATTAAACTAATTTGCAAGTAAAGTAAAATTCAAGAGTTGGTTTAAGTGAATTGGCTTTAAAACTAAATTTAACTAAACAAATTGCACAAGAAAAGTTTTGGTTGTAAGCAAATTAGAGACAAATGACCATCCTAGATTTCCGGTTTGTTTCGACATTCATATTATCATTCACTAGAAAGAACTACATAGACATAGCTCATGTGTGATTACTTGCAGTGATGAAAAGGAACTAAGTACTCAGATTCCTAGAACGTGAGGTTGTTACCCGATGATCAATCAACCCTTACCCAAGCCTAACTATACCCATGATATCTCGATTGCCAACGGCACCAAGAACATATGGTTTCTAATTAGTTCAATATAAGGATTAACAAGTTACTAACAAACAATCACACACCATAACAACAAATCATAATGATTAAACATTGTTATTCTAGAAATTAGAGAAATCAAACATGAAATGTCTCACCCAAACCTTCAATCCAGGACAATCACCAAGTGTTTAGCCACTCATGGCTTGAAACAACATCATAACAAAAGTTTCAATGTTCATAAAGATCCAAGACAATAAAACCGATGATTAGACAAGTGTTCTTCAAGCTCAAGTCTCCAAAAGTTGCTCCCAATTCGTCCCCAAGACAAGTGGTAACCGAAATGAGATGATTAGACACCATAAAAACCCATGAAATGACAATTTAATGCATAAGTTACAAAATTGGATCAGTCGGTGGCGTAACCTACGGCAGAGGGCCGTAGGTTACTGCGGGCAGCTTTCCCTTATGGCGGGTGGCTTCTGTCTTACGGCGAAGGCTTTTTGCAAAGGTTGGGGCCGTAACCTACCGCCAAGTGCCGTAGGTTACGGCGCTGAGTGTTAGTTTTTTCTTGTTTCCTTCATTTAATTCACCATTTCTTCAATCCCAACACCGCCAACTTCTAGCATCCATCCAAGCTCCATAAAACCCGCATTTTAAGCTCTTTAACACCTGTAACATCAAACATCTTGTGATTACCAAATTTAAGCTATTAACCGGGTAAAGTATGGTATTTTAGTCTATTTAAAGGCCTTAAGGGTTGTCCTACGGACCACCCGTCACATCCCCACACTTACCCGTTGCTTGTCCCAAGCAACTCATTCAAAAATTATTTTCAACACATACGCGATCAACATAAACTAAACAAAAACATGTCATCCTTTTACTAACCCATTCTTAACACCCAAAACAATACACCCCTCTCTAAATCTCTCCTCTCGGCTACAAGTAAGTACTAGCAAAGATAAGCTAGACACACAATAGGCAAACGGGTGATTGCACAACTATAGGCTTGTACCTAAATCGGTCCTCCTCTTACAAGTGCCAAACATGAATGCAAATCAAAAGGGCTTTTAAGGTTGTAACGAGGCTAGGCGAATGGGTAGGAAATGGAATATATATGAAGTAGCGAAAACTTAACCCGGTCTTTTATTACCCAAAGAAACAAACGAACAACTATCAAACTTAACTACTATATACAAGGCAACTAAACATCACTTTTTTTTTCATTTTTTTTCATTTTTCATTGCTTTTTCTCTTTTTTTTTCTTTTCTTTCTGTTCTTTTTTTTTTTTATAAAACAAACTAACTCACAAACTACTAAACAACCCCTAATACTATAAGACCGGGTCAAATCGGGTAAATTTTTAGATAACTAACTAGGGGTAACAAATGATAGGCTTGTAGGCACAAAATTGGGCAACTAAATGTCCAAACCCCCGCCCCTCTCACAACCATGCCCATATATATAATTTATGAGGTCCAACCCCCCAAATCCCACACTCACACACACTAAAGACGAGGCTACCTAAATGCCCTTATCCTTTTCACATTCACGTCCAACTAAGGACTCAAACCGCATTCAAGCACAAGTTCTAATGCACCCCCGCCCGTTGCCACTCTCATCAAAGATAAATTTTATTTATGTACAAGTGTGGCTTCAACTCTCACCAAGAACAAAAGGGTATTAAGGGTTGCCGGTGCATCATCTGGGGTTAGACTAAGGTGTTCAAATTTTTCATGTTTTACTTGATTTAAAAAAAATTTCAAAAATCTCAAAATTTCTCCCCATCCCCACACTTGGGATACATTGACCCCAATGTATGGTTTTGAGAGACTTTGATCGCATAAATTCTTAAACACCAACTAAAAGCTTATAAACTCAAACCCAAATTTCTTTTTGTATTTTTTTTTAAACAAAATCAAACAAACTAACTACCAATATTTCAAAGCTAAAGAAGACAACAAGACTAAGGAAAGAGTACATTGACCTGGTGAAGTTTGCCACAACAGATGTTGTAGATAATCGGACTTCCTATCACCACTTTTACCCAAATATCCTACATCTTCCCCACACTTGAATGTCGCCATGGCCCTGAAACATAGAAAGATAAAAACAGCAAGATCAATATAAAACCCCGGGTTGCCTCCCGAGCAGCGCTAAGTTTTCAGGTCTTCAGCCAGACCGTGCCTCCCCCATTTAAGGTGGCTCAAAGAATCGGTTTCTGCTACTTCCATCACTACATCGTGTCATGTCGTAAAATGCATCTGTCCCGCTTCGATTCGGTGGGTAATCAAATACAATCCTACTTGATCCTGTATGCGTGTCCGCACGATTCGGTGTGTGATTTATTTTCATTCTTTGACACACATTTTTTATACAATGACTAGACTCACCACCCTCCCCCTCAATGGACTCATAACTAATCACTCTAGTTTGAACATCAAAGGACAACTTACGGTTCTTTTCGGTCATGGTAATAATCCCGTCTCTACAATTGATTTGAGCATTTGTTGTGTATAGAAACGGTCGACCTAAAATTACCCTTTGTTGTGCTGCCATTTTGGTAGAAGCATAATCTAGAACTAGAAAATCCACCGGGTATTCGAAATCTCCCAATCGAATCATAACATTCTTAACTATTCCCCGTGGACGCCTCCAACTCTCATCCGCCAAGCTCACCATGGTGTCTACATCTTCAAGCAGACCGAAATCGTACATGTCATATAGCTCACCCGGTAACACACTCATGCTCGCCCCATAATCCAACAATGCACGAGGAATTTTTAGTTTCCCCACTCGGATAGGCACGATTGGCGCTCCATACTCTTTATCATTCTCGATTTCGGCATCTTTTTCCAAGCCTGCATTCACTTGATACGAAGAAGTCAGCAATGTTTCATTAAATTTAGTACTAGGAACGGTGCTTACCACATTGATATTAACACTTTTAATGTTTTTGGGATTTATCACCGTGTCACTTGGTAACTGGCCTTTTGCTTTCTTCAATATCGCCACTTCACTTGCAAGTTGACCCATTTGGGTGGTCAAAGTTTGAATCGCTTTATCACGGGCCTCGTCCTTTTGCATCCGAACCTCATCACGTTGATTCATTCGTTGCATTTCAACTTGCATCGCCTTCAACATCTCCATTACTTCGTTTCCACCCGAAGAGCTTTGACCCGTTTGATATTGCCTTTGAAATCCTTGGTTTCCTTGGAAATTCGGGTTAGCTTGATTTGAAGGGTTCCCATACCGAAAGTTTGGGTGGTTCCTCAACCCGGGGTGGTAAGTGTTAGAATTCATGTTGAAGTTCCTACCACCCCCTCCTTGACCTTGTATCGCATGAACTTCTTCATATTGCCCTTCCACCACTCCTTGGCAATTTTCAGCCGCATGACCTATTTCATTGCAAATAGCACAAATATCATAAATTTGGTTAGAGGTTTGAACATTACCATCTTTGACCGTATGCACTTGTGTTCGGGTAACGGCCGGTCGTGCTCTCCTCGATGCTTGAGCTTTCCTCTTTGAAGTAATTGCCATTTGCTCCAAAACTTCCCAATCGTCATTTTCATAATTCGTGCCAAATGTGCCATTTGTGATTGACATTAAGTCACGAGCATCTTCGGCACACAACCCCTCGTGGAAGGCATTCATCAACTCCCAAAGTTCAATTCCATGATGAGGACAATTTTTAATCATCATATTAAAGCGCTCCAAGGCTTCATGAAACATTTCGCCTTGTTGTTGTTGAAAACTCCTCAACCCCTTTCTTGCATCATTGGTCTTTTGGGCGGTGTAGAATTCGTCTAGGAAAATTTGTTGCATCTCCACCCAAGTGTAAATAGATGTTGAAGGCAAAGTGTAGAACCACTTCTTTGCCTTATCCTCCAAAGAAAATTGAAATAAGACCAACTTAACATCATCGGCCGAAAAACCTTGACTCCCAAGAGTATTGCAAATTGAGTCATAGGCCTCCAAATGGAAATAAGGCTCCTCCGTTGCTAGACCCTTATATTTCGGTAAACTTTGCAAGGAATTTGTTCTTACTTCAAAAGTTCTTCCTTGGTTGTTGTAAGGAATAACCACCGGTGAAGGATTATGAGTAATCACCAGCCTAAAATGCGCTTCAATACCCCTCGCATGTTCTCTAAGATGCCTTCTTGGTACACCAAACCGCCCCCTTGGATGAACTGGACCCATTGGTCTTGGTATATGCCCTTGTGGTGCCAAGGGTTGTTGAAATTGTTGTTGTGGCATTGGTGATTGTTGAATTGGCCTTTGAAGTTGAGGTTGTACATTCTGTGGACGAACTTGTTGCAATGGTATAGGACGTTGCATTTGTGGCCCTTGTGGCCTTGGCATAATATGTTGTGGTATGAGTTGTTGTTGTGACACTCCACCAACACTTGGCATTCCTTGAAGTTGGCCTTGCACGTAGCCGAACTCTCCTTGATCTCCATCACCCCCATAAGCATACCCATCTTCATCAAAACCCTCAAATTCCTCATATCCTTCATCATAACCATCTCCTTGAATTCCCGAAGACTGCCCAAATGGAAGAGTCGAGTACTGAAAACCCGACTGGTTTGATGGTCGAAACGATGAAGCGTGGACAATGGTCGAGTTTGGTGCTATGGTATAGTTTGAATATGATGGACCCGCACCCGGGAAGAAATGGGATAATGGTGGAATAGTAGTAGCAGGGTTAAAGGTAATGGTTGGTTCTTCTTGCGTGGTAATGGGTTGTGTGGTGTTGGTTGGTGTGACATTTTGAAGTATGGTGGGTTCAGTGGTAGTGGTTGGAAGGGTGGTGTTTGGTGAAGGTTGAGTGGTTGTTGGTATAAATGGTGGAGCAGTTTCACCCGTAGTGGGTGGTGGTGGTAGAGGATCCATGTATCAAAGTGGTGTAATAGGTGTAGTTGGTGTTGTTGGTGAACCGCTTAACTTGTTTTCTCTTAGCAAAATTTTGTTTCCTCTTAATGTCCGCTCAATCTCCGGATCAAACGGCAATGGTGAAAGCTTGTGAGAGCTTCTAGTACGCATGCACCTGTAAATACCTTCACACTAACACACCCAGCGTAAACCAGAAAAATAACAAACTTAAAAAGAAAGAAAATAACACACGTTGCGCACTAATCCCCGGCAACGGCGCCAAAATTTGACGTGATGTCGTGGTCACAATCAAATTTAATCCAAATACAACTAAATAGTTAGTGGTAAGTGGGTATCGAACACAGGGAGTTTGTGGAATATGTGTTATTTAGAAGATTATCTAACTTGACTAAAATTAAACTAATTTGCAAGTAAAGTAAAATTCAAGAGTTGGTTTGAGTGAATTGGTTTTAAAACTAAATTTAACTAAACAAATTGCACAAGAAAAGTTTTGGTTGTAAGCAAATTAGAGACAAATGACCATCCTAGATTTCCAGTTTGTTTCGACTTTCATATTATCATTCACTAGAAAGAACTACATAGACATAGCTCATGTGTGATTACTTGCAGTGATGAAAAGGAACTAAGTACTCGGATTCCTAGAACGTGAGGTTGTTACCCGATGATCAATCAACCCTTACCCAAGCCTAACTATACCCATGATATCTCGATTGCCAATGGCACCAAGAACGTATGGTTTCTAATTAGTTCAATATAAGGATTAACAAGTTACTAACAAACAATCACACACCATAACAACAAATCATAATGATTAAACATTGTTATTCTAGAAATTAGAGAAATCAAACATGAAATGTCTCACCCAAACCTTCAATCCAGGACAATCACCAAGTGTTTAGCCACTCATGGCTTGAAACAACATCATAATAAAAGTTTCAATGTTCATAAAGATCCAAGACAATAAAACCGATGATTAGACAAGTGTTCTTCAAGCTCAAGTCTCCAAAAGTTGCTCCCAATTTGTCCCCAAGACAAGTGGTAACCGAAATGAGATGATTAGACACCATAAAAACCCATGAAATGACAATTTAATACATAAGTTACAAAATTGGATCAGTCGGTGGCGTAACCTACGGCAGAGGGCCGTAGGTTACGGAAGGCAGCTTTCCCTTACGACGGGTGGCTTCTGTCTTACGGCGAAGGCTTTTTGCAAAGGTTGGGGCCGTAACCTACGGCCAAGTGCCGTAGGTTACGTCGCTGAGTGTTAGTTTTTCCTTGTTTCCTTCATTTAATTCACCATTTCTTCAATCCCAACACCGCCAACTTCTAGCATCCATCCAAGCTCCATAAAACCCGCATTTTAAGCTCTTTAACACCTGTAACATCAAACATCTTGTGATTACCAAATTCAAGCTATTAACAGGGTAAAGTATTGTATTTTAGTCTATTTAAAGGCCTTAAGGGTTGTCCTACGGACCATCCGTCAGTGATCTGATTTAACAGAAAATTTTAATTGAGTTAGGGCTAAAGGGCATAACGTGAAGCATTTGAAAGCATTAAGTACAAAACTCGTCAATTTTAAAGGTAAAGGACACCGTCTGAAATTGGATATATAGATAAAGGACAAAACTTGAAATTCACTCTCAAATATATATATATTTTTTAACCCCACTTTTCAATTAAACATTGAGAACTTGAGAAGTACTTTCATGGAAGCATTAAATGATGTACTACAAAACAAAGGAGGGTCACAAGTGATGATAATTATCTTTAAACAAAACATAATAGCTAAAAAATACATAATATACATTATTGGATCTTTATGCTTAAGACACAACATACAATAACTTTTTTATTGAAATATGATCCCAAATGGCCATGGTAAGCAATTATTGCAAGTACGCGTTTAAACTCAATTTAAATGCGTACAATCTAGATAAATGTCAAGCTTATTATTATTTAATGGTATATAATATTAAATGAATTATTACAAAATATGTTTTATGGAGTGACATAAAACCTATTTAATGGTATATAATATGAAATGAATTATTACATAATATGTTTATGGAGTGACATAAACCAACAAAATGAAGATATATATTTTATTCATATATTGATTATATTCATTGCAAGTAAAGTATAACTAGTGAAAATGCTTGACGAGCCCATTTAGTTCTAACTTTGTGGGCTGCAAGTTTAACGGATCCACTTAGTTTTTCAATAATTTTGAATTGATTTCAGCCCAAAATTAAGTATAAGACCACAATGAGTGGTTGGTCACCGGTGATACGGAAGCTCCTCCACATCCGTAACACCGCCCCATGGGGTGGTGTGGAGGTGACGTGGTGATGGAGCGGTAGAGATCTCACTGGTGTGGAGGGCAAATGGTGTGGTGGCATGGGGGTGTTTCATTGTTGGGATGATTTTTGTTAGTTTTGATTGATTCTTGTTTAATATATAAATATTTTTTCTAAAACACTACTTTCACCCCCCTACCACTCCGTCCTTTTTGTTTACCATTCCCCTTTATTGATGTGGCTGCCATATGACGCTTAATGCCCCCTTTCATGCCCTTCAACTCCGTATAGTCTAAGAACAAGCCTCATATCTATTTTTGATTTCGCCCACATCACCCTACAATTTAATAATTAGGCCTTTTACACATTGCGTCCGCAACGCTGTTGTTTTACTTTCAATTATGAAATGCTTAACGTGCTTAATTGATTATTTTTTTTTTTTTTTGAACCCCCAAAACAAGATAAAAATCTCTATCAAGTAAGCTAGCCTCACATTATTAAAATGCTTAACTGATGACACTTTGTTTTGTTCTATTCTTTGATAGTTCTGCACCAATTAGAAGCCAATTAATTAAATTAATGCTAACAAAATTCACAGAAGATATATTCAATCATATTAATTCACCCTAAAGATAGTTACACCAATAAATCTAAATTATTTCAAATTAGAGTAATTAGTTTCATAACCAGGGTAATTGGGCGATTTTTGGCAATATATTGCAATGAAAGAATAGTCATCATATGAACGTTAAATAAACCTTATTATCATAACAAGAAGGAAGAAAAAACAAATTATGGTTCAGATTTTTTTTTTTTTTTGGACAGAACGTAGCATTTCATTAGATATTGCCCTGCCATGCCAATCACGTAGTGAGCTACTTCCTTAGTCATATATATATAATATGTCCATCCTCTATATATAGACCACATTCCAAGCTTAGAGAGCACCTCAACATCTACCAACTTATCAACAATCTTAATCCTTTATAACGTCATGGGTCGGTTGTCGTTCAATACATCAATCGTCCTAGCAGCACTGCTTGTTTTTGGGATGTGGGCATGCGAAGTCACATCCCGAACTCTAAACGAAGAGAACATGATACAAAGGCACGAACAATGGATGGCACGCTACGGGCGTGCATATAAAGATGGTTTGGAGAAAGAAACACGTTTCAAGATATTCAAGAACAATGTGGCCTACATAGAAGCATTCAACAATGCTGGCAACCGCGCCTATAAGCTTAGTGTTAATGAGTTTGCGGACCAAACAAATCAAGAGTTTAAGGCCACTCGTAACGGATTCAAGTTCCCATCCACACCAAGATCTGGTCAAACCACGCCCTTCAGGTATGAAAATGTGACCGCGGTTCCATCTAGCATTGATTGGAGGAAGAAAGGAGCCGTTACCCCGATCAAGGATCAAGGCCAATGCGGTAAGCACATCTCATGGTTTCCAAATAAGAAACAATTTTTTTTTGCTATGGTTTATATATATATTTTTAAATATTATTTGTTTAAAAATCAATAGGAAGCTGTTGGGCATTTTCGACAATAGCTGCTACCGAAGGAATTACAGGAATCACCACGGGAAAACTGATTTCACTCTCTGAGCAAGAACTTGTGGACTGTGACAGGAGTGGTGAAGACCAAGGGTGTGAAGGCGGATACATGGATGATGGGTTTGATTTTATAGTAAAAAACAAAGGGATAAACACGGAGGCTGCATATCCTTACGAAGCAGCGGATGGAACTTGCAATGCAAAGAAAGAAGGTGTTGCTGCAGCCAAGATCACGGGACATGAGGATGTACCTGCCAACAGTGAGGCGGCACTGTTGAAGGCTGTGGCTATGCAGCCTGTCTCTGTTGCCATTGACGCGGGGGAGGCTGACTTCCAGTTTTACTCGAGTGGTGTTTTCAATGGAACTTGTGGTACTGAACTGGACCATGGGGTTACAGCAGTTGGGTATGGAATCAGCGATGATGGCATCAAGTACTGGCTCGTGAAGAACTCATGGGGCACGGTTTGGGGTGAAGAAGGATACATTAGGATGCAGAGAGATGTTGAAGCTAAAGAAGGGTTGTGTGGAATTGCTATGATGGCTTCTTATCCAACTGCTTGATACACAGTTAAATATATATATATACCCAAAACTAGCACATTGATGTTAAATATGCTTCCAATTGTGTCATGAAATGTTGGGGACTGTATGTAAAACTCGGTGTACATGTTTGTAAATCACTGGTATTCTATACTTATTTCTAAAACTTGATGATCAAGTATTTCCAATGGTTAAAGCATTAAAAACACTCTCTTGGACTGATCAAGTATAGGTCCTTATTAACCACGGTGACCATAGCTTCTAAAATATCTCCTTTAAAAGGCCGAAAGACAACACACTAGTACTTGACTAGAAAGGTAACAAAACCTGTGCCATCTCGTGTAAGCCCTTTCCCTACATTCTCTATGCCCGTTATGGCCACTATAAAGTTAAAAATATAAAATTTGACATAAGGAATCAGAACCTGCAAGTGCCCTCTACGTCTTTTATGTGCTTTATAACAAGCTTTTCGCAAAGGTTGCGATCAAAATGGCTAGAGTGAAGCTGTATGTTTCGCTCCAAGACATATGTCTGCATACAGTTAAGAACGTGTGAGCATGAATCGAACCTAAAGAGTACCAAATTTTCTCATAAACATTAACATATCGCACGGACATCCTGGTAGTTAAATAATATATATCTAGGTGGTGTCATGTTTTGATAAAAATGCGGAATTTCTTTTATAACGGATAAACTTTTAAAGATCGTGTCGTGAATTCGTGATGACACGGGAGGTTTTTTTTTTATTTTATTTTTTTTACAATGAGTATGCCCACATTGCCACGGTTTAATTTAACGATAATTTAAACCTTTATTAACATTAATTTAATTGTTAAGTTTTTATGCCAAAACTGGACATCTCTATAAAAGGCAACTTTTTTCAGTTTTTATTTAACAATAATTTAGTTTTTCTCTAATAACATATAATCCGAATATTTTTAAAAATCAAAATACCGTTTTTTTTACGTGTTGGTATAAATTTTATTAAAAACTGATTATTACTCACTTAAATCTCAGAAAATAAGTCTTGTGAAACTAATTAGACAATTAAAACATATGTTATACAGTGACAACTTATAAAATTAAAGTGAGTTTAATAACTTTAATTGTCTTGAGCAATTCAAATACTACATTTATTGTAATAAAATATTAATTAAAAGATGTTTATTTTTAAACGGTGGAGACTTTTAGCACCGAAAAGCAAATACTCGATTTCGAATCTTGCTTTTCTATAAAAGAGTATGTGTAGGGCCATGTTATAAGACCACCATTTTTTCCTGATAAAAACGGTGCAACAAAATTTAATTTTGCTGAAGATTGCAATGGCGACCGCTTCAACTCGTCTGCAACTCATCATTCTCCTCGCACTTCTTGCATCTTTTCTCGGTAAATCCATTTCATTTTTATTTTGGTTAACCAAAGTTTTTATGATTTCAGGGACCACTGTAAAAAAAAAAAATAAAAAAAAAAAAACAGTTGAAACTTGAGACCTACAGTATTTTTTTAATTTTATAATAGATCCGTACATCATTTTCTTTTCTGATTATTTAAATGTGGTTCTCAAAAAACTGGCCTTATTCTACATGTTAGAAAGTGTTGAAATAAAGACTTTCGTTAGTATATCTTTGTGATTTTTTGTGTGTGTTCACTGATCGGATGTCAATAGGTAATTAAATTAGGTTTCAACTTCGTTTAATTTTTAGGTTTTGTGAGCAAAAAATCTGTATATTTGAAAGTGTTTAGTTTTTTCATTATAACTCACTCCAGATCAAATATGTATTGTGTGATTTTTAGAATCGGATAAAACAAAATGTGTATTATCATATTCACACGTGTTACGATGTAAAGCAAAACTTTTTTTATGGAAAGGGCTCTGATTTTTGAATCTGCTGTGGAGCGTCGAAAAAACTAAGACAACCCAATATGATTTGAAGTTTTGAGATAATTACACCTCTAACAATGTTTTCTATCTTGATGTCTTTTCCGGTTATCATACAAGTGTCGGGATCCGAGAAGAATATGCCACTAGGTTCCAAGGGGTCGAGGGCTGGTGGTACATTCCAAATATCCAAAGGGTCAGGTATTAAAGTCACTAGTCCAATGCTAGAAACCACATTGTGGCCCGACACTGAAAGTAGACCGACTGCAAGCCAGATCAAGGTCACTGGCAATTCGGCTATAAAGAAATGCAAGGCAACAGAGGGTTTATGCGGCCATGATTGCCTCACGGGTTGTTGCAACGAAAGATGTTCTAAAAGGTTCACGAATGGGACCGGAAAATGCTTGGAACCAATGTTGCCTAATGCGCCATGTTTGTGCCACTACACTTGTTAGATTACTTAGATCGTTTCACGTATGTGTTTGACGCATGTCATAGTGATGGTTGTGATTAGCAAAAAAAAAAATTAAATTAAATTAAATAGTATGAATATTTTAAATAGTGGCATCATTGCACGCTATATTTCTATACATCGCAAATTAACCATATCACTACAAGCATTGCCTAAACCTATATATACCTGTATATGTAAGATTTGTATGGAAAAATGTTGACATGGATGATGGATATCATTTATATGAGATAAAGGGCCGGCCCTGAGAATTCGTGTACCTTGTTCGAGATCTAAAAAATGTGTCCTTAAGCCTTAACGAAATTGGGTATTGGGCTCACTAAAGTTCTAAACCTAATGCCAAAGGGGTTAATAACTAATCTAAACCATAAGAATAGTTTTGTAAGAGGACCTATATTGGTGTTTGCATGTGTGTACCCCATTAAAAAAACATTTTACATATACATATCTGTTTTTTTCTTAAAAAACGTGCCCCTCGAAATATTGGGCCCTGGCCTGTGGTCCTCCCCACCCACCCCAAGGTCGGCCATGGAGATAAAGTAAAGAAATAATAACCAAATTTCATATTTATGAGATAAAGAAAAGAAATTACTAAGCAAATTTCATATTTTAACAATTATCTTCTCTTTTCCAATCTTTTATCTCCTTAAAATCGTTTTTTTTTTCTTTTGAGACAATTCCAACATACACTACACATCCGGAATGTTACTATACCATTCACATGAATTTTTATGCACTTCCTACCACCATGTCCAACAAAACACAAATCATTTTATGACGGTGACTTGGACAAAGACATAAAGTATTGATTAAAGTTTAGAAAACGGTTGATAACCTCTACAAGTAAGTTTTTAATCTTGTAGTCTATACTCTATACTATCTCATGCAAGTTTCTTAAGTTATAATAATAGTGACCGATACCGCATTTGCATGTGTTAAATTTTATAAATGGTCAACTGTCACAATAAGTAAAATAATCACAGCACTAAATGAGACATGAGGTAGTGGTGGAGTGGTTGGGGGAAAGGTTAGAATTTTCTTGTGACTCAGGTCAGGTTTCCGCGTATCTGGGGAGAGCCAAGGGGCTGGCGGCGATCGAGTAGTCGACCTTGGTCACAGTGTTCGGTGTCACGGTGATTGGCAAGTCGTTCAAAAAAAATCACAGGCCCAAATAGTCAATGATGTCGCATCATGCAAAATGTGTGTGTGTGTGTGGGGGGGGGGGGGCAATCGGGGGGCAAAAGTGAAAGTGCACTAATTTTAACGTTATTTTACAAATTTCGTGAAAATAACGTTAAAAACGGGGGACGGTTAATCATGCATCATGTGGTGGCGTTGATAGCAGAAAGACAAAGTGGTACATGCACTAATCGGTCTTTGTTCCAATTGCTGAGTGTTATATGTCTTATGTCCAAGGCTTGACGCAAAACTACTATCGAGTCGTGGGTCTCATTAGAAGCAACATCTCTATTCCTACGGGAAGAGGTAAGGTTGCCTACATCTTACCTTCCTCAGACTCTACCTTAGCTTTGCTATTGGTAGGATTTACTAAGTATGATGATGACGACATATTATCTTGAAATGGTTTTGTTATATTATCCCTTCCTTCACATATGGTTTTGTTATATTATCCTTTCTTAACATATTAAATTTTTAGAAATTTTATTGTATTAGTTATATTATCCTTTATCCGCAACGGATCGATTCACCAACACCAACCTGACTTGATTGACCCGGCAACCAAACAACTCAATCCTGATATTGTACCTGAAAAACCATATGGGTCAGTTATTGATCATTATATGAAACCCGAATAATCCAACCGGATCTACCTAAGAACACTCCTCACAACTTTCCATTTACCAAAATCCCAAAACTTTCTTAGTATGCTACTAAATTGTTGAGAGTTTATCAATATGCTACAAAACTTTCTCAAATTTTCATCAGTTGTGATGATTTTAAAACCCAATTGCTAATTTTCTTGCTTGTGTATCATAGTTGAAACTAGTTGATTCTAACAATTTTAGGGGAAGTTCTATTTGAGAAGAAAAAAAAATGAGAACAAAAAGAACAAAGGGTACAATTGTATAGGGGTGTTCAGAAAAAACCGTAACCAAATAAAAACTTTAAACCGAACCGTAACCGTAACCAAATAAATCGATCCGAATAACGAATTCGGTTTTTGGTTTGGTTTCTAACCGAAACCGAATTGTGAATGTGGTTTTTGGTTCGGTTTATGGATCCACATTTTATTTTATTTGGTTTATTCGGTTTATTTGGATAACCGAATAAACCATTTAAGTTAATTAACTATTAAATAAAAATAATAAGTCATATACAATTTATTAGCCCAAAATAGTTATTTTTTTATGCAGCCCAAAATACCAAATGTAAATCTAAAAGCCCAACTCAAACCCACTCATTTCTAAAATAATAGAACTTCTTCAGACCTTCAGTATGAAACTAGGGTTACTATATGTTTGAAGATTATTTATATTTTGTGTCATTAGACATGTTAACTATTTATAGTTTCTATGATCTATGTTTTGAAGCTTTAACTTTGTGGTTGTGTCTACGACTACTTTATGAATGTGTTTGTTTTATTTCGCAATGAAACTTTCTTGTATTCATATGTTGTTAGGTGTAAATTAGTTGCGCTGTTCGGAAGTTGGAACACAAACATAAATATAAACTAGGAAAAAAAAAGTAGTTAGGTACAATTTGGTTAGATTTGGTTTATTTGGTTTCTAACCGAAACCAAACCGAATTGAATTTGGTTTGGTTTGGATCGGTTTGCATATTCCTTATTTGGTTTGGTTTGGTTTTTGGTTTGGGGTAAAAGAATTTGAAAACCGAATAAACCAAATAAACCATAAACCGAACCGATGAACACCCCTACAATTGTAAAATATTAAATAGTTTTTCTCTCATCTCATTTATTATAATCTTTGACTAATTAATTAATCATAAAGACTATCATTCTCCACACTAATTTTTTTGCCTACACACATCAAAATTTATCCTACATATTTTGAAATTCATCGTACACAGCTCGTAATTCATCCTACACGCGTCGTAATTTATCTTACACTTTAAATTATTTTTTTCTTCTTGAAAAAATATACTTTTTTGAAAATAAGTTACAAATTTAATATAGTTAGCTATTAAAAAGGAATACTACCGATTAATGATCTATCTAATTTTACCAATATACCCTTACATTAATATTACATAACCTTACAAAAAGAAACTTGAGTCATGTCCGTTCGTTTAAAAGTCGTGTCCGTTAGAAAATTATAATATATGTTGTATTTATTGAGTCATGTCCTTTCGTTTAAAAGTCGCGTCCTTTATACACACTCCTTAAATAATACCCCCAAACCAACATGTCCCGTTATAGATATCGTTTGAGTTGCCATTTCACCGCAATAGGTGGCATTCTTTCAAACACACCGCTTGGATCTAAATTCCCACATCAAACTAAACATTAAAACCTATGTAAGTTTGCAAACTTTTTGTGCTTTATTAGTTGTAAGTTGTGCTTTATGAGTTCTTCAAAAAAAACTTGATTTTTTAGTTTTAACCCAAAGTTTTGTATCTTTTCCAATTTTAACCCTACATAATTTGTTTTTTTAATTTTAACCCAAAACTTTTCATTATTTGCAATTTAACTTCACAACTTTTGTCACTTATACTTTTCATCTTTCGCAAATTTTCGTTTTACGTATAGTTCTAAATTTTTCGAGTTAATACGACACAACGTGCATGTGTGGTTCAACGTTTTTACCTCTATTTTTCCATGTTTGACAGGTTCGTCGCAATACGCATATTATAGGTCAAGTCAGTGTTGGTTGTCGATGACGGTTGTGTGGCATTAGTACAATTTGACACCGTTTTACGCATCGCCGCAACGCGGGGTGTGCTTTGAGGGTTTTCAAAGAAAAAATTGTTATGCATATTGTTGTCGTAACGTTGGCTTTGGGGGGTTTCAAAAAAAATGTTTTTTTTTTTACTTTTCACCTAAAAGTATTTCATAAATTACTTTTAACCCAAAACTATTTGTTTTTTTCTTTTAACCCAAAACTTTTTATCTTTTGCAATCTATCCTCGTAACTTTTTTTTACTTTCAACTTTGGTCATTTATAGTTTCTATTTTTCGCTCTATGCTTGGTTCTAAATTTTGTGACTTAACACATCACAGCTGTGTCTTTGGCTTAACGTTTTTACGTTTCGTTCTAAATTTTGCGAGTTAACACGACGCAACGTGCGTGTGTGGGTGAACGTTTTTACATCGTCTATTTTTACTCCGTTTGACAGGTTTAACATAACGTGTGGGTCGTAGATCAACTTAGTTATAAATAAAGAATCCCCGCCGCATTGCGGCGGGTCGTAATCCTAGTTCTATAATAATAATTTTTACATTTCTCACCATTCTATTGTACTTTACCAACCGCTCCCGCCCGCGAAATTTTTCTAACCCCATGAATCTCCATTCGTGAATAAAATAACAACCCACGATCGCCAGTAATGGTATAATTCTGTTCATTCAATTTGTTTTGTTTGATCTCAGCGAACAACCATCAAATTGACATCTGAAAATTGCCATATGCAAATCGCAATCAACGGTGTTATTCTTTCTGCAATTAATTATCAAAATTCTTACTATAATCATTAAAAATTGGAATCGGCGACAAAGGATATGACCGAAATTTTGAATCATTAAAAATCGGCATGGGCGACAAAGGAGATAACCGAAATCAAGCGGATGAATCTTTAAATAAATTGGCCCCCACTACAGACAATGTTTTAGAAACCGATATGAACCGGCCCTGGGCACGGCCCTGGTACGTTCAAGGCCCGTAAAAATAGAAGATGGCTTCTGGTGTGAACCGCTGTAGAATATGGTTTTACCGGTTCAAACTATTAAACCGATTATAGGAATCTTCAAATGTGATTTTGAAATTAAAAAAAAAATCCGACAATACATCAATACGAAATGAAGATCGACAAGCTTTGGCTTGGGTGGGCGGGCGCCCCCTTGAAAAAATATTTTAGTGTATTTTCGAAGTAAAAATTCCCGACTGCACCCCTTGGAAATTTGGTTGAACCCTTCGTTCGCACCCACAGAAAATAGTTCCTGGGACCGCCAATGTCACACCCCAACCGATGGCGGAATCATCGGGGCGCGGCACTGAGCGAAACAGATTGTTCAAAGAAATTCCATAACAACTATTATTACCGAATAGTTTAAATATCACGTCCCATACCGTGACCCATAAGATAAATTTAGTTACAGACATAGATATCCTCCAAACAAAACATGTTCCGACAACTCAGATTTAAATACATAAATATAAATTGTCTTGGTTTCTAGACTCTTTCCTAACCTCGATTTCACAGCAGGAAGAGCAAGTAAGCATTCTAAACACCTGTCACATACGTTAAAATAAAGTCAATACATATAATGTAAAGGTGAGCATACAAGTTTGATAATAGCATATAGAGTTTGAATAGTTTACGCATAACCAGCACGTAGGCCTGTCCAAACTGCTCGACGATCGAAGATCGCTCGACGATCGCTCGAAAATTGCTCGAAAAATGATCGTTCGATTCACGCTCAGTTTGTTAATGAGCCGCTCGGATCGGTTCGATTTGAAAATGATCCAAACATGAGCAAGGGTTCGCTCGCTCGTCGATCGATCGGTTTCGCTCGAATTATTTTTTATTAAATAATTAATATATATATTTAATTAATATAAGCATAAAGCCCAACAAAATACAAGGCCCTTTCATATACTTAGCCCATAAAAATAACTAGCCTAATACCCACAACCCATTCCTTCCTTACCCTAAACCTACATCTAAAATCTGATTATACGCAGTCACACAGACACACACTCAGACGCAACACACTCACGCACACAATGCCCTAGCTTCGGCGATTCCGGCGACTGAAGTACCCAGCCATCATTTCTTCTGCCTACGCTGGTCCCATGTCTTCATTTCTTTATCAACTAATTTCAACTAATGGAAGATTTGGTCCCATATTTTCAACGCTGGAAGATTAAAATATGTTTGTTGTTTGTTCATTTTTTTCAACTAATTTCTTTATCATCTCATTATTAGTTAAGTCATGATTTCAGTTTTTCGATCTATTGGACATGTTTTACTTAAGTCATGATTTCAGTTTTTGTTGTTGCTGCACATTTGTTAATTTAGGTGTTGAGAAAAACCGATCGAAATCGATCCGATCGATTTAAATTCGAACCGATCCTGAGCACCACTTTTATGCTCGGTTTTATAAATTTGAACCGAACCGATCCGATCGGTTGTAATTCGATCCGATCTCGAGCAGACCCTCGCTCGGATCGGATCGGTTCGTGAGCACCCCTACCAGCACGTACACAGAGGAAAACGAAGCATGTTAATTATCGACATGGATCTATCGATACCAATGACTGCGGGTTGACCGTCCGAGACGGTTCGCAATACATGATTACCACCGTAATCCATGCAAGTAATTGTCCTTAACAACCCCCGTATAAACGGGTGCTGAGTCCAAACTATAGTACTACGTCGTTAAGGCAAGTAGACAGCATTTCACGTGTAAACACAATCAACAAGCATTCATTAAGTCACGTAATACATGCATATTGGTTAGCGTTCAAATAGTTTGAGTAGTGTGATCGATTGTATTTTGATATAAGCAACGTATGTAACACCCAAAAGTGCTAAAAGCAAAAAGGGATCGAGTATACTCACAGTGATTGATTATGGATTGAAGGGAGCGCTGAGAGTATGGTTAGCCTGAATAGTTCGATAGCATGACAATGAGTAACGTGGAAATGTAAACAAATGTGGATGGATCGAATAGGCTGGTCGATCGAACGGCAGGTTCGATCGAACGGGCTGTTCGATCGGCTGGTATGTCCGTTGAACAGTCCTGTTCGATCGGCCGGTAGGCTCGATCGGCTGGGCCATTCGAGTGGATTGTTTCTTCCTCTGGTGTGTTTGTGTATGATGGTTTGAACTTTTGAAGTTTTCGTTGTAGTATATGAGAACACAAAAATGTCCGTACCTTTCGGGTCGATCGATCGAACGGTCCGTTCGATCGGCCGGCTTAACCGATCGGCTGGGAACCTTAGAAGTGATTCTCAACAGGATGTCGCTCGATCGAACAGACTGTTCGATCGGCTGGCATTCCCTACTACGAACGAGTTGTAAAATCAATTGAGTGTTGAAGCATAGTATCTCATGATCCGAAGAGTAATTTTTACCAATCGAGTAACATATTCGATCGAACACCACTTCGTCAATACCATACCTCAGGAAGTTTGAAAAGCGAGACGCCATGTGCTAGCCGATCGGCTGGCCCGGTCGATCGGCTGGCATGTCCGATCGGCTGGGCTGTTCGAACAGCCTAGCCGTTCGGCCAGCAAGTCTGACCTGGTCGGCCTTTCGTCTAACTCTTGGCTGTTTAATTACTTGCTGTCATATCGAGGTAGTTTGATAACGAGTTGAACTATGATATCCTCCGTTCTTACTCGTTTCTTCGACTCGGGCAGGAATCACCCAGGTCCGCCCGGTGAACGGTTCGGAACGTCGGTTTAGAGTTTAACCCATCGTCGGTGAACCTTGTATATAGAATCCGAATCTTGAACCTCTTAACTGTTAGAATGATTAGTTAGCCGGTTCAAGCTCCGTTTCTACCGGTTTTAAGGTTTCGAGTGTAGAAGGTTGAAGAAAGTTGGAAATTATTCACAAAAGTGTTAAGATTCTTACAAATCTTAGTTTGTTTATGTGGAAACCGGTCAGATCTAAGCTATTCATGGTTGAATGAGGCCAAAGTTTGGTGTTCTTCAAGAACACCATGATGACATCACCCAAGAACACTTAGATCTTGGTGATTTCACGGTTAGAAATCGAGTTTTGAAAGATAGAAAGGTGTAGAATCATGCAATGATCAAAATCGTACAAGAATTAGAGTGAAAACTTACCGGAGTTGAGAGAAATCTGAGAAAAGGTGAAGAAGAAGGCTGGTTCGGTCAGAGCTTTCCAAAAATAGAAAGTGTGACAATGACATCCCTATTTATAGGCTCCCAAAGAGGAAAGTGGCAGCCGATCGGCCAGGAGCTCCGATCGAATGGACTGCTCGATCGGCTAGGAAGATGCTAGCCGATCGGCTGGCCTGTTCGATCAGGGTGCCTCCTGTTCGATCCGCGACCCACTTTGAGTATTTCGCGACGATTTTCGATGTTTCGATTTCGATGGACGATGATACGAATACGATAGAGTTCCTAGTCAAATTACTTTCAGTCCCAATCACTATATCTACATACAAGCATCTACAATTCACGTTTCGATGTCGGTTTCGATTGAGTTTGATTGCTTTTCGAGTTTCGATTTGATTTTCGATTGATTCAATTGAATACCATACCAAACATATAAGTAAACACGCACAAGTAACACATAAGGCACACACACACGTATAACAATACCAGAGTTCACATAATTCGAGTCTCGAGTTTGATTGATGAATCGATTAGCTTGATTATTGATTGATTAACTTTATCGCATTGTTACTTCCTACTATTCACAGTCGTAAATTGGTCGCATTGATTAAACATTCGATTACTTCGATTCTTTCTGATTACAACACTTACTCCACATAATACAAAAAGTAAAAAGAAACATTAACAGTCAAAGTTGACTTGGACTTTGACTTTGACTTTGACATTCGAAAACACGGGGTGTTACAGCCTCCCCTTGTTTAGGGAATTTCGTCCCGAAATTAGGCTCGAAGCTGCACATCACCGTGAGTCGTTTACCAATTTGACGTTTCAGATCTTTATTCAAACAGTCATGGGTACTTGGCCTTCATGTCGCTTTCGAGTTCCCAAGTGAACTCCGCGCCTCGTTTGCCCTCCCATCGGACCTTCACGATAGGGATGCGTGAGCGCCTGAGTTGCTTGGTTTGGCGATCCATGATTTCGACAGGCTTTTCCACGAAGTGCAAGGTTTCTTTGACCTGAAGATCGTCGAGTGGTGCGATTAGGTCATGATCAGCAAGGCATTTTTGGAGGTTAGAGACGTGGAAAGTCGGGTGGACGTTATTGAGTTCCTCCGGTAGTTCGAGTCTGTAGGCGACTTTTCCGATCCTTTCCAGAATCCTAGAAGGTCCAACATATCGAGGCACTAGTTTCCCTTTCTTGCCGAATCTGACTACACCCTTCCAAGGGGACACCTTTAGGAGTACGTAGTCGCCAACGTCAAATTCAAGGGGCTTGCGTCTTCTATCGGCGTAACTTTTCTGTCTGTTCCGAGCTTTCACCATGTTGTCTCGAATCTGGTGGATTTTGTCAGTCGTTTCTTGTAGAATCTCGGGACCTGTTAGTTGCGAGTGACCGATCTCGTGCCATACAATAGGCGATCGACATCTTCTACCATACAAAGCCTCGAAAGGTGCCATTTGTATGCTGGCATGATAGCTGTTATTGTACGAGAATTCCACCAATGGCAGGTGTTTGTTCCAACTACCCCCAAAATCTATGACACACGCTCGGAGCATGTCTTCAAGAGTACCGATCGTTCTTTCAGTCTGTCCGTCGGTTTGAGGATGGAATGCAGTACTCAGATTAAGCGACGTACCAAGGGCCGCTTGAAACGTTTCCCACAATCGCGAAGTGAACCGAGCGTCACGGTCTGAAATGATGTCCCGGGGCGTACCATGATTACAAATGATCTCGTCGGTGTAGATTTGGGCTAGTCGCTCCACCTTGTAGTCTTCTCGTATTGGCAAAAAGTGGGCTGATTTCGTTAGACGATCGACTATAACCCAAATACTGTCGTGACCTGATGGCGTGGGCGGGAGTTTCGTTATGAAGTCCATAGCTATACTCTCCCACTTCCATATAGGTATCGACGGTTGTTCGAGCAAGCCAGAAGGTCTTTGATGTTCAGCCTTGACTCTTGCGCAAGTTAGACAACTTCCAACGTAGAGGGCGATATCTCGTTTCATGCCCGGCCACCAGTACTTATAGCGAAGGTCCTGGTACATCTTATCTGCACCGGGATGAATAGAATACCGGGATTTGTGGGCTTCATTCATGATAATCTTTCGCAATTCGGTCCGCTTAGGGGTCCAAATTCGGTCCAGATAGTAGAATATCCCATCGGATTTGCTTACTAACTGAGCTCCATCGTGAAAGATCCTCTCTTTCTTCAATGTACGCTCGTTAAAGCAAGCATGTTGAGCTTCGCGGATAAGGGTTTCGAGATTGTGCTGGGCTTGGATGTTTCGGGTACTGAGCACGTAACTCTTTCTGCTGAGCGCGTCGGCAACCACATTCGCCTTCCCTGTGTGATAACGAATATCATAGTCATAATCGTTGAGAAGTTCTACCCATCGGCGTTGACGCATATTAAGCTCTCTCTGATTAAAGATGTGTTGTAAACTCCTGTGATTAGTGTAGATCGTACACCTAGTGCCATACAGGTAGTGTCGCCAAATCTTCAATGCAAAGACAACCGCGCCTAGCTCGAGGTCATGGGTTGTATAGTTCTTCTCGTGGATCTTGAGCTGTCGAGATGCGTAAGCTATAACCTTGTCCCGTTGCATGAGGACACAGCCAGGACCAAGGTTAGAAGCATCACAGTAGACAATGAAATTGTCGCTTCCGTCGGGTAGCGTAAGAATCGGAGCGTTGCACAGCATATGCTTGAGGGTTTGAAAAGCGGTCTCTTGTGCGTTTCCCCACACAAAAGGCTTGTCTTTATGAGTAAGAGCGGTAAGTGGCACAGCGATCTTGGAGAATCCTTCAATGAATCGTCGATAATAGCCCGCTAGTCCGAGAAAAGAACGAACTTCTGACGGGTTCTTAGGCGTAATCCAGCTTTTGACGGCTTCAATCTTCGCGGGGTTGACATGGATACCCTGACTATTCACGATGTGACCCAGAAACTGAACCTCCTCCAACCAGAATTCGCACTTGGAGAATTTGGCGTAGAGTCGGTTCCCTGGAGTAACTCGAGAACCAAACGTAGATGTTGCGCGTGTTCGACTTTCGTTTTGGAATATATCAAGACATCGTCGATGAACACGATGACGAAACGGTCAAGATAAGGCTTACACACGCGATTCATCAGGTCAATGAAAACTGTGGGTGCGTTGGTTAGACCAAAGGGCATAACAACAAATTCGTAATGGCCATAACGGGTTCGAAAAGCAGTTTTAGGAATGTCTTCCTCTTGAATCCGTAGCTGATGATATCCTGAACGTAGATCGATCTTAGAGAAACATGATGCACCTTGTAACTGATCAAACAAATCGTCAATTCGGGGCAAGGGGTATCGGTTCTTGATGGTTAGCTTATTCAATTCCCGATAGTCGATGCACATCCGGAACGATCCGTCATTCTTTTTGTCGAAAAGGACTGGCGCGCCCAAGGAGAGGTGCTTGGGCGAATAAAGCCTTTTTCGAGTAATTCCTGGAGTTGATTCGAGAGTTCCCTCATTTCGGATGGTGCGAGTCGGTAAGGGGCTTTGGCAACGGGGTTAGCTCCAGGAATGAGGTCGATGCGAAAATCGATATCACGACTTGGTGGTAGTCCGGGAAGATCATCAGGGAACACCTGAGGAAATTCACGAACCACTGGGACATCCTTGACTTCAACTTTCTTTTTCTTTTCCTTCTTCGCTACTACAATGTTGGCCAAGAAAGCTCGGTATTCCTTGCGGAGATACTTGCTGGCTTGAATACAAGACATGAGCTTGAGACCTTTCGACGTTGTTTCACCGTACACACACAATAGATCACCATTCGCGAGCGAGAATCGAATCATCTTTTCAAAGCACACAACTTCAGCATGGTTTTCGCGAAGAAAGTCCATGCCTATTATGACATCAAAGCTTACGAGTTGCATTGGAATAAGGTCGATTGGAAAGATGTGATTGTTGAGTTCGAGAGTACAATCACGGAGTACAGAATTAACGGCAATAGTTCTTCCCGTAGCGACTTCGACTTCGAATGACGAGGACAGATAAGAGCGCTTACGACTAAGGAGCTTCTCGAATTCAAACGACACAAAGCAGTTATCGGCTTCAGTATCAAACAAACATGATGCATAAATACCATTCACAAGAAACGTACCATTAACCACGTTGTTATCCGCCTGAGCCTGACGGGCATTGGTGTTGAAGGTTCGGGCATGGGCTGCTTGCTGCTGTTGCTGAGGCTGCTGATGTTGCTGTTGCTGCTGGGGCTCTTGCTTAACCACCCTGTTCGGGCACCTGTTTGCAAAGTGGCTAGGGTCACCACATGCAAAGCAGACTCGAGCATTGGCTGTTGGTGCTTGAGCTGCTTGTTGGCCTTGAGGGGCAGGGAGTAGAGCTTGGTTGACAGTGGCTTGAACTGGGGCTTGACGGGGACCATAGCGACAGTTCGCAGTGAAATGACCGTAAAGGTTGCAGTGAGCGCAAAAACGACAGGCTAGACCCACCGGCTGATGATATGAACACGTTGGGCAGAGTGGGTGAGGGCCTGTGTATGCACGCTTCGTTGGCGGTGCATTGATCACTGGAGCTGAGCGGTGCTGTTGCTGCTGTTGAGCTGGTACAGCTTGTAGAGGAGCAGCAGCGGTTGTCACAGCACAGTTCTTGTTGCTGGAGCTATTGTTGTTATGCTTCTTCTTTCTCCTCGATGACTTGGAGGATTGAGCAGATGAGTCGGTGGGTGCTGCGGTGGCTTGGTGCAGAGACTTGGTTTGCTTATCCCAAAAACCAGACTTTACTCGCTTGTCATTGATCTCTGCGGCGAGTAGGTAGGTTTCTTCGATCGTTGCGGGCTTGGCGGCGTGAACAAAGTCGGCTACACAGTCGGGCAGGGCTCGAATGTACTTCTTGATAGCTTGATCTGAGGTCTTGACTTGATCGGGACATATGATACTAAGCTGCTTGAAGCGAGCAGTGAGAGCAGCGTTGTCTCCATCCTTCTGCTTGATTACCCAGAACTCGTCCTCCAGCTTTTGGCGCTCATGAGGAGGGCAGAATTCGTCGATCATAATTGCCTTCAACTCCTCCCATGTTAGCTCGTAAGATGCATCATTTCCGCGCTTGTTTCGTTCGGCCGTCCACCAGTCTAGAGCACGGGACTGGAAGACGCCTGTAGCATTGAGAGTGCGGAGATGTTTAGGACATCCGCTCTGGCGCAGAGTGACTTCGACTGAGTCGAACCAGTGAAACATGGCTATAGGACCATCTTCGCCAGTGAAATCTTTTGGTCCGCATGCTTTGAACTGCTTGAAGCTGAAAGCAACCTTGCTTGAATCCTTAGGGTTTTCAGCTCGGGATTCCTCAGACGTTTTGCTGGCATTTTCATACACCTCACTCACGGCTTTCGCCACTTGTTTGGAGATGATAGCAGCGAGGCGTCGGTCTCTCTTTTCTTGGCGAGTCAGACGGTGTCGGGATCCAGACGACGACATGGTCTGCAATAGACATCGTCACAGGACTCAACACAACGAAGTCGAATCTCACCTCACACGTCTAGACTATTAAAGCTTAGAATCACGTCGAATCACGTAACATATAAACACAGATTCACAGATATACCTAATCATGGAGCACAGAAGCACATAGAGCACAAAGGTCACAAAAGCACATAAGCACGTAGAGCACAAAACACAGAAACGCATAAGTACCTAGGTATTTAATCACAGAAGCAGTCAGAAGACAGAAACCTATCCTTCAAAGCTCGCGTGCCGTTCGTATATAGTGATCGCGTATAGTATATCGAATAGTACCATGTAATCGTATAGCTTATTGAGTATAGTATAGCGTATATCGTAGCATGGTATCGTCTAGAATTGCAGCGACTTGTTAGCGTGTTGAGGTAGATTAGCAGATGCGAGTCATGTGTGTTGATCGAAATGGCAGCAAAATCGAATAATATCCAAAATATAAACACGTAAACAGCTAAAGCACACAAAAACACATAAAATCAACGTGTTATCAGAGTACACGGTTGTGGTTCTCAGAATCAAAACGCATAAAATCGAGAGGTAGATCGTCTGCGGCTACTAGACATCGAATACCCAAAGCGATTCGACTATTCGCAACGGACTTGTTGTCACTTTCAACGTTCGGGCTCGTGTCCTTGCCTCGATTCTTAGGCATTGAACACGTATTCCCTAGGTCATACTTTGTGAGTTCAGGTCGTTGGAGTCCATCGAGGCCTTGGTGAGATAAACAAAGTCCAGAACAAACTGCCAAGGTTAGGGTTTCACCCCTTGGCTTAGCAATTTCTTCCTTGTTTTAAGAAAATTTAAGGAGAATTTTCATCAAAATGAGGGTTTCACTCTTGATTCGGTATAATTCTCCTTATGTGTAACTGAAAATATTAGGATAAGCGTGAGTAAATGGATAAAATCATCGTTAGTCAGTCAATTTAGTCGGGAGTTTGCGGTTTTCACACCTATTCCTGACTGAATCGCCTGACTTTAATTGAAAATTCGAGTGTAGTGATAGTGAAGAATTGCAGAATAAGGCACATAAACTGGGTCTGTTGGTTCCTAACTATAGTCTAGGTCTCTAAGACAGCGACCCGGACTAGGTCGTGTCTAACCTAATTTCCTATAGTTATGGCTCTGATACCAATCTGTCACACCCCAACGGATGGCGGAATAATCGGGGCGCGGCACTGAGCGAAACAGATTGTTTAAAGAAATTCCATAACAACTATTATTACCGAATAGTTTAAATATCACGTCCCATACCGTGACCCATAAGATAAGTTTAGTTATTACAGACATAGATATCCTCCAAACAAAACATGTTCCGACAACTCAGATTTAAATACATAAATATAAATTGTCTTGGTTTCTAGACTCTTTCCTAGCCTCAATTTCACAGCAGGAAGAGCAAGTAAGCATTCTAAACACCTGTCACATACGTTAAAATAAAGTCAATACATATAATGTAAAGGTGAGCATACAAGTTTGATAATAGCATATAGAGTTTGAATAGTTTACGCATAACCAGCACGTACACAGAGGAAAACGAAGCATGTTAATTATCGACATGGATCTATCGATACCAATGACTGCGGGTTGACCGTCCGAGACGGTTCGCAATACATGATTACCACCGTAATCCATGCAAGTAATTGTCCTTAACAACCCCCGTATAAACGGGTGCTGAGTCCAAACTATAGTACTACGTCGTTAAGGCAGGTAGACAGCATTCCACGTGTAAACACAATCAACAAGCATTCATTAAGTCATGTAATACATGCATATTGGTTACCGTTCAAATAGTTTGAGTAGTGTGATCGATTGTATTTTGATATAAGCAACGTATGTAACACCCAAAAGTGATAAAAGCAAAAAGGGATCGAGTATACTCACAGTGATTGATTATGGATTGAAGGGAGCGCTGAGAGTAGGGTTAGCCTGAATAGTTCGATAGCACGACAATGAGTAACGTGGAAATGTAAACAAATGTGGATGGATCGAATAGGCTGGTCGATCGAACGGCAGGTTCGATCGAACGGGCTGTTCGATCGGCTGGTATGTCCGTTGAACAGTCCTGTTCGATCGGCCGGTAGGCTCGATCGGCTGGGCCATTCGAGTGGATTGTTTCTTCCTCTGGTGTGTTTGTGTATGATGGTTTGAACTTTTGAAGTTTTCGTTGTAGTATATGAGAACACAAAAATGTCCTTACCTTTCGGGTCGATCGATCGAACGGTCCGTTCGATCGGCCGGCTTAACCGATCGGCTGGGAACCTTAGAAGTGATTCTCAACAGGATATCGCTCGATCGAACAGACTGTTCGATCGGCTGGCATTCCCTACTACGAACGAGTTGTAAAATCAATTGAGTGTTGAAGCATAGTATCTCATGATCCGAAGAGTAATGTTTACCAATCGAGTAACATATTCGATCGAACACCACTTCGTCAATACCATACCTCAGGAAGTTTGAAAAGCGAGACGCCATGTGCTAGCCGATCGGCTGGCCCGGTCGATCGGCTGGCATGTCCGATCGGCTGGGCTGTTCGAACAGCCTAGCCGTTCGGCCAGCAAGTCTGACCTGGTCGGCCTTTCGTCTAACTCTTGGCTGTTTAATTACTTGCTGTCATATCGAGGTAGTTTAATAACGAGTTGAACTATGATATCCTCCGTTCCTACTCGTTTCTTCGGCTCGGGCAGGAATCACCCAGGTCCGCCCGGTGAACGGTTCGGAACGTCGGTTTAGAGTTTAACCCATCGTCGGTGAACCTTGTATATAGAATCCGAATCTTGAACCTCTTAACTGTTAGAATGATTAGTTAGCCGGTTCAAGCTCCGTTTCTACCGGTTTTAAGGTTTCGAGTGTAGAAGGTTGAAGAAAGTTGGAAATTATTCACAAAACTGTTAAGATTCTTACAAATCTTATTTTGTTTATATGGAAACCGGTCAGATCTAAGCTATTCATGGTTGAATGAGGCCAAAGTTTGGTGTTCTTCAAGAACACCATGATGACATCACCCAAGAACACTTAGATCTTGGTGATTTCACGGTTAGAAATCGAGTTTTGAAAGATAGAAAGGTGTAGAATCATGCAATGATCAAAATCGTACAAGAATTAGAGTGAAAACTTACCGGAGTTGAGAGAAATCTGAGAAAAGGTGAAGAAGAAGGCTGGTTCGGTCAGAGCTTTCCAAAAATAGAAAGTGTGACAATGACAGCCCTATTTATAGGCTCCCAAAGAGGAAAGTGGCAGCCGATCGGCCAGGAGCTCCGATCGAATGGACTGCTCGATCGGCTAGGAAGATGCTAGCCGATCGGCTGGCCTGTTCGATCAGGGTGCCTCCTGTTCGATCCGCGACCCACTTTGAGTATTTCGCGACGATTTTCGATGTTTCGATTTCGATGGACGATGATACGAATACGATAGAGTTCCTAGTCAAATTACTTTCAATCCCAATCACTATATCTACATACAAGCATCTACATTTCACGTTTCGATGTCGGTTTCGATTGAGTTTGATTGCTTTTCGAGTTTCGATTTGATTTTCGATTGATTCACTTGAATACCATACCAAACATATAAGTAAACACGCACAAGTAACACATAAGGCACACACACACGTATAACAATACCAGAGTTCACATAATTCGAGTCTCGAGCTTGATTGATGAATCGATTAGCTTGATTATTGATTGATTAACTTTATCGCATTATTACTTCCTACTATTCACAGTCGTAAATCGGTCGCATTGATTAAACATTCGATTACTTCGATTCTTTCTGATTACAACACTTACTCCACATAATACAAAAAGTAAAAAGAAACATTAACAGTCAAAGTTGACTTGGACTTTGACTTTGACATTCGAAAACACGGGGTGTTACAGCCAACATTCCACAATCTCAATATTCTAGAAAGTTATTAGTGTAATCTCAGATTACTACTCAATCCATAGCTGCATTACGTAGATTACTAATTGGTTGATTAGTGTAATCTCAGATTACTAATCAATCGACCTTGGTGAGCATATAGTTTATTGTTGATGAATGTAAACTGCTTGATTTACTGAATGTATGAAACATTGATATATAACCTTTTTCATATGGCCAATGATGAGTGCAATATGTTGATGATTGTAATATGTTTTAACAAGTTCATGGTTGATGAGTGTAATGTGTTTCGTTTAATGCATGTTATAAACATTGATATGGATCATGTTAGATATTTCTTGATTAATTTGTTTTAATCGTTTGATTTTTTGGCCATTCAATATAATGAAATATGTGTATTTAAATATTTATAGTTACCATTAATATCACCGTACATTGATATTGTACATTTTGCAGCTCGGTTTATAATTTTACCTTCGATCTTTCTAAAGTCTGAATAGTATGGCTGGCAAGAGTGGAAGACTTTAGGGTTGGCAGACAGGCAAAAGAGTGGGAAACTCTTGATTAAAAAATTTAAATTGCCATTTATGTTGACATTTTAAATTTGAAAATGAATAAAGATGCTCTGCCAGAATCATTTGATCAATGAAATAGAGTTATTAAGAATTCATTTTTAATCTATTATATATAATAAATGAGAAGTTTTGGCCTGATGTGGCAGCTTCTTAGAGCTTCTCACAATGGGTTTTGGCGGGAAACTTCACGGCTAAAGATATGGGACGCGGAGCATGATTTGAGCAACCCGACCCGTTATATTTAGATATAAATTCCTCTAAAAACACGCTTTCTTTTTCTAAACCCTAGATCTTCATCTTCTTCTTCTTCTGATGTACTCTTCCTCTTTTCTTCTGATCCAGATGATTCAAGCTTCAATAATCAGGTAAGAAATCTTCTTTTGCTAATTGTTAATCCTTTTGTTCATCTGTTCGACGTTATATCTTTCTTTCCGTCTTTCTTTTCTCTCTCCAAACCCTAGGTCGTCTCCAGAATTCCAGCCATCACTCTCATCGGGATTTCTCATATCTCTGTCGGTTAAACCTTTGAATCAGGTTCGTAGATTTGCGCCCTATTTCACAGATTCAGATTTTTTTGTTTCCAATTTATAGCTTATTCGATCTGTTCTATTGAATCAGTTACTGGAATTGTTTAATTAGTTTGTTTTTAAAGGATGGAATCTACATACAAAACAATGATTCACGCATATGTTTGGAAGATATAAGAACTTCAAGGCCGTTTTGTTTTAACAATTAGAATGAAGAATAGCAGTTGGAAGCATTATTTTTTTAGGGTTTAATTTGTATGTGTTTGTTTGTTCTGTTGCAGACGAGTCAGACAAAGTTGATGAAGATTCGGCAAAAGGTGATTATGATTACACACTAATAGATTCAACATTTTTTTTGTTTGTTCAGTGCATATTAAAGATGATTATGATTACACACTAATAGGTTTGAGACACATTGGATTTTTCAGGTGAATATGTGAAAGAATACATTGAAGTTTCAAATCTCACTTTGTCATTGGAGAATGTTGGGATAGATTTGCTTACGGGGGCGGTGATCTATGCTTTGTCATTGGAGAATAATGGTACATTTAATGTTTTCTATTGGGACTGAAATATTGAAACTTAACATGTGATATCTGTATTTTAGAGCATAAAATTAGGGTGTGGGTGGGAAGAAAGTGATTGCTATAAGCCATTAGGTGGTGTATTCAAGACTCTTTGTGATGGTTCATTGGCATATGATGGTGGTTAGGCTCTGCAAATAGTGAAATTAAGGAGAAATCCTCATCTTCTGGTTGTCTTTGTTGAGGATATAAGCTCGACTTTATAAGTCAACACATATCTCCTTTCTATGTGAATGGAGTAATTTGTTTAAAAAAAAACCAAAAAAGACAGAAGATTATTAATGTTATTTCATGATATTTTGACAAACCTGTTACTTTAATTTAAAAAAATCACAATATTGATGTTAACATAGAGCGACCGAAGAGGAGGAGAAGAAGAGCTATTGTCTGTCGTCACTTTGTTTACAACTAAACCCCATATCGATCCTATTCGCGATGGCCATGCCTTTAACGGTGAGCCCTAACTCGATTTCTCAAAATTGATAAACTATAAATGAATAATCATTTGATATAAATGGGAAGATGATAGATAAACTGACTGACTGGTTTATTGAGCTAACTTTTTTGTTGATTGTTTTTGTAAAACTTTAATTTTATTCTGTATACTCAATCTTCTTTCTCTGATTTTGGCAGGTGCCAATACCTAATTTTGGTCCTCATAATCAAATCTCTGAACCTCAGTTGCAATCATTAGAACCACTTTGAGGTACGCTTACTTGAAGACTGTTTTACAATTATTATAACACTTATCTTTTTAGTGTGATGAGGACTTATTTTTCATGATTTCTTTTTTGCTTTTGTGTTATTTTTAATTAGTTAAAGCAAAATGGTAGTGTCTTTCATACGACAGTAATGGTAAATGAGATTGATTGGCAAAGGAATCAAACCTCCTTCTATAGGTAAGTGCTTCCATTCCTAAGTGTTGGACTAGGATACTTTGTAGCGCCCAATGGAATTGGATCTTAATTATGTTATTGATTATACAAGTTATTGAACTTCACGCCACATTAACATAGGAGAAATTTGAACGATTGTTGTTTATATAACTAGGCTGTTAATTTATACCCATAATTCTACTTGGTGCAAATGCACTTTAAGTATGCACTGCTCTTTTATAGGGGTGTTCATGGGTATAACCTTAAGCCAAACCGTTAGTAACGGTCCAAACCGTTAGTAACGGTTTTTGAGCACCGAAAACCGAATCGTTGATAAAAATGAAAGAGGTTTTACAAAATAATAACCTAGACAAAATAATCATGGTTTGGGCGTACTGGTTTCACGGTTATGTTTGCGTTCATGGTTCAACACTTCAACTGCACTTAGGTTTTCTTTGGAAATGAGTGCTTTTGATGTTAGATTAAGATGCCAAAATTATCAAAACATGTTGATTTTGATACTTCATGGTATATTTTCATCGTATTGATGGAACAGACAAGAAGTGTATATAAAACAATACAAAGAAGATACAGAAATAATAGAACTCGTAAGGATGTAGCCTGCTTGCAGGTAGACTCGAATTTCCTTTTATTTTAGAGCTTTTATATTGATGTGTCATTTAATAACCTTTTATTATTCCATTGGCACTAGACTGTATATAAGGTAGTTACTTTGAAGACAATGAACATTTGAAGCTGGAATATGACTTTCTGCTTTCATAGACCAAATTTTATCATATAGTGGTTGTTTTCATGATGAAATATCCTTATTGAATAATGTTTTTCGTTAAATCACAAATTATTAGTTTTCTATATATATATATATATATATATATATATATTGTCTTCTCTGTTGTGATGTGTAGAACAATTTTGTATTCCCTTTCACTATTGTCTTCTCTGTTATGGTCCCACCTCCAGGAAAATGCAACTTGGATATTGTTCACATTTTATAACTTTAAGAGAAATAGACATGTCTAAAGTTTTTTTTTTATCTACATCATAAACTCAACTCAAATGTTTTTTGGTAAACTCATTTAGTAATATTATTTATACATCACGATACAAAGTAACTCAAATGTTTCTTGGTAAATTCATTTAATAATCTATTATATATAATCGAGCTATTTTATAGCTATATTTAACTGATATTTATATTTAAAAAATAAACAAAGTGTTACTATTCTCGCTATCCTTCGCTACAACCCAAATATGCAATTGTAGATTGGCAGACCAACTCTGTATGGGTTGGCCGCAAAGGAATAGTATGGAGTTAGAAGAAATGTTGAAGGATGAACTTGAGCTCAAAATGGCTTTTTCATGTTGCCCCACTCTCAATGATATATGGATGTCACTTTGTTTATGATTTATGAAGTGAATGATATTAAATTTTAGGTGTTTGTTAAATCAAAGAGGACTTGCATCTATAACATTGGATGTGGCAAGGCGTTCTACACCAGCCGGACTGCGCTCATGTTACTTTTAGTAAATTATTAATGTAACATTATTTGTCTTTTTCTTGATATTTTTGTACATAGTTTATAAAGAAAACTTCATACTTAATACCTAATGATGCAATTCATTTTGTTACTAATTTATGTCATGTCACTTTATTTGTATTACTTTTATTGATACATTTATGATTAATGTAACTTAAATTTTCCTACCCGGGTTGGCCTAATTGAAGAAACATAAAATACCCAATTCAAAATGAAATATGGTAATTCCTTTATAAATGTTAATGTTGATTCTTTATATATTCTGTATTTTATAATTCAAAATTGAATTAAGTCATTATAAGTTAGTCAACCGTAATATTGGTTTGTTAATGGAATTTAGATTTACATTTTTATGAACGGATTTTTTAAGTAATTAATTCTCTAACTAATCGGCCATCTATTAATTAATAATTCAATAATTACCAATGTTTTAATATCCGGTTTTTATACCGTATCGGATTTGGCTCAATAACGGGTTAACCGGGTGTATCGGACGGTTAACCGGGGGTACCAGGCGGTTTAACCGGTTTTACCGAATGGTTCAACCGGTACAACCGGCCGGTTTGAACCGGTTTTTAAAACATTGATAATTCGAAAAAATATGTTTTTGTAAAAGTCACTGAAATATTTGTTATAAATAATTCAAAATATAAAAATCACATCTTTATATTATTGCTAAGATATTGATGGTTCAACATTTTGAAAAAGTGGAATATTTGCAATAACTTTGAACAAATATTTCAATGGATTAATTAATTATATTAAATAGTAATAACCATTTAAATCGATGGATATGGTCTAAACTGAATTTATGTTTCAAGCCCATTTTCATTTTACTTTTATAAATTAGGTTATCAACCTATATGTTATACTCATTAATCCATTATATGTTTCATTCCTTCATACAATCCTTTATATTCCTTTTGAAATGCTACTCTTTGAGATTTTAACCAACCTAAATGTTATATCAATTCATCATTTCAAATGTGTATCCAGAGAATGACGAGACGGGCTATCATCCTTTCATCTTGGTCTGAATCATTCTACATACGTAGAACATTATCTGGTAATATGTTGAAAATTATATGGTAATTGTTACCATTGATAAATCACATTGTTTGCATATATTATTATATACGATTAACATTGAATCATATTATATATATCCCACATATTTTATAAAACGGACCATTGTAATAAAATTAATAAAATATTAATATCTTTAAAAATAGAGCGACCCGTGGGTACCACGGGTTATAACCTAGTATAGTAATAACAATGGAGTGATCAAGGAACTCTAAGCATACACCGGTATAAGCATATTTGAAACATCACTAAAGAAGACTTTAGATTCTTGGTTAAAAAGAAAGAATTTGAGTATATACATAATACATACATGCGTATATCGATCGTTCACTAATCACAAATTGTTTATTGTATATGCAGCTTCAATAAATCAACAACAAGATCTTTGCATTTTCGAATAAAAAATCTTAGGACAATAGTTGTTAAATTGTATGCTATGAAAAAACATATAAAACTTTATACCATATTTAACCTTAGCTTTTTTGCAAAATATAATTTACTAACCCTATGAATTTTAAAGCCTATGACTTTTATAATTAACGTCCCGCCGTAACGCGCGGGTGGCGTTTAAGTTGTTAAATACAAAAATTAAATGAAGTAAAATGAAGTATTATTATTGGTTAAAATTTCTTATTTTTTATTCTTAAAAAAAAATTCTTCTTATTTAAAATCTCCACACAACTTTTAATCATCATTTGTGATGATTTTAACCTCTTAGACATTAAATATTCACCATCTATTTCTATAAATTTCATGTTGGTTTGTATCTCACTTAAAATCAATAAACTAGAGAAATATTTTTTGATGAAATGCTTGCCAACTATTCTATGGTGATTCTAATCACTTTATAGTTTATACTACTAAAGTAAGATTTAAAATTTAAAAGTTGGTTCAACCTACATTTTACTACATATTGCTCCATTTCACAATAAAAAATGGACATGTGTCAACATATCACAAACGATAACTTGTTAATATTAAATGAAAAAAAGTGTTTCGAATGTATTATACTGCCCAGATTAAATAAAACTGGATACAAATAAAACCTCTGAATCACCCTAATTTATACGAACCATGTACTATCCTATCACAATATATATACAAACTCTATTTAAATAAACAAATAAAAAATTAACCAATAAACCAAATAATTTTAATTTAAACTATTTTAATAAAAAATTAACCAATAAACCAAATAATTTTAATTTAAACTATTTTATAAGTAAAACAATTATCTCCTCTTTTCCACTCTTTATCTCCTTGAATCGGTTCCTCTTTTTTTTTTTTTTTTTTTTAATGCAAACTAAGACTATCTCAAATTCTAAGGAGTGCGTTCTTAGTCGCTCTTAGCTGCTACGACATCTGCCAAATAATATACTTACAAATCCTTAAGAATCTCACTTTCATACCCTATAGATATCCTTACACTTCTTAATTTACACCTCATCACCTACCCATTACACACAATATTTAAAAAAAAACTTATCCTTTTTCACTTTGTACCCATCATATAGCATGAACCGATGCAAAGACATGCCAGGGCATCCAACCTAAGGCCTTATTGATATGGATGAGCTCCAATGGTAAGGGCTTCCAAGGGCCACTAAGGGCTTGTTCTCCAAGGCAGTGGCGGACCTAGGATTTTTTTCCTAGGGGTGCGGAAATTTTTTAAAGATTTTAAACCCCTAGCTATATAAAAAAAACGGTTCATAGCTGGTCGGGTCATGTAAAACAAGTAAACACAAACAAACAAAGTTTCATAGCGGGTCGAATCAGATCAGGTTGGGTCCATTTCAATTTTCAAACAATCAAACCCTAGTTCCTAACTTCCTATCACATTAACAAACAAAAAAGAATCAACGTTCAAACCATCCCTACTTCTATTTCTCTTAGTCATTAAATAAAAAAAACAAAAAGACTTATCTAAAACATACCTTGGTCTTTAATTAGAAGAATCCGACGAAAAAAAGTGGTTCAACCCATTTCCTCTTGAAAATTGCGGCATAACTTCTCTACTCGTTGTTCCTTCCTAATCCTATCACATACAAAATAAACAAGGATCTTCAAGTGTTCAACCATAGCCCATGTTCCTTAATTTTCAATTTAAAATTTTGAATTTCAAGCCTTAGTAATTGTTATTTACCAACCAACAATCATATAATCAACAAAACCACCCAACTAAAGACTAGAACAACCCAAAAATACATAAAAACATATAAAATTTTAAACTTCTTTAACAAATATATATATTTGTTTCTATTGAAAAAACCCAATAAAACATCAAAACAAATCGAATTACCTATTTAAGTTCAATTTTTGAATTTCATCTTTTCAAACTCTATACTAGAATCATATAATTAATAAGAGATTAAGAAACAACAAACTCATCCTATAAGATTAGAACAACCCTAATTACCCCAAAACACATAAAAGTTTAAACTTTTTTAACCCATCCTAAAATCCTATTATCTCATCACTCTTGAACAAAATCGCATAAACATCAAAATAACAAAAAAACAAAACATGTACCTGTCAGGGGCGGCCTGAATTAACCAGTTTGCAGCCGGAATTTTGCAGTCGCCGGCCGGAATTATGTTGTCGCTGGACGCTGAAGTGAGGCAGAAGGAGGGCGGGAGTCGCTGGCAAGTGGAAGTGATTTGGGTCTTTTTATTATGTGGACTGATTTTGTTTAACAAAACTAATAATTGGGTTGGGCTTGAATGGGTATTAAGTTATTAGGCTTGATGGATTGAATTTAAGTTTTATTAAAGGAGTTAGTGGACTAACTTGTTTACATAAATTGATCGGGTTTCAATCCGTGTTCACAATTTTTTTTATATAAATTCCTAACATTTTTTCTAAGGGGTATGGACGAAAATTTCCAAGGGATGCGGTCGGAATTTTTCAAGGGGTGCAGATGAAAATTTCCAAGGGATGCGGTCGGGATTTTTAGCGAAAAATACCACTAAAAATTTTTTGTTCAAGGGGTGCGGCCGCCCACCCACCCCCATAAGGTGGGTCCGCCTCTGCTCAAAGGGCTCATTAGAGATAGTCTAATTCATATCTGGAATTTTACTCTAGAACTTGAATACCATTAAAGAGAGGATCCAACTAAACACGAATCATATTTATGACCATGACAAAATCATATTTACAACCATGACAGAAACATAAAACTATAGATTAAACTTTAGAACAAGTTATTGTTAACCTTTCTATCGCATAAGTTTTTAATATTGTAGTCTATACTCTATAGTATTTCATGCAAGTTTCTTAAGTTATAAAAATAGTGACTGATACACAACGATATTGCATATGTATATATATCAAAAATGGTCAACTGTCACGAAGTCAAATAATCACATTCTCAACGCTAAACAGTTCTTTTAAATCAATTAAACACGATCGTTTTTTGGTTTGGTCAGGTCAAAAGATGTCGCATCACTTCAATAATTCTATAAAATTGCCCCTATATCTTCAACCTCACCAGCTCCGATCATATATTTCTTCAGAGATGGCGATTTTGAGCGGTTTTGCCAACTCTGTTGCTGTTGTTCCTGATACAAATATGATGATCAATCTCCTTTCTAATTCAACCGCGTCTTCTTCTTCTTTGGCTCGTATTGGGTCTAGGCTTTGTGTCAATTTTAAGCCGGTTATTGTTAGGACAATGAGTTCTGATAGACGGTCACAGTGTGGAAACATCAGATGCGAGGCGCAGTCGGATTCAGACTTGCGATTGTTGTCAGAATATTCATCCAGTCTTGCTGCTCTTGAGCTTCTCCAGACCTCTGCCGACGAGAGTGAGTTTTTTTATTATCATTTTAGATACCCTGATTGTTATGTTATGTTATGTTTCTAAATTATTTTGCATGTCATGCAAGCATGTACGTCCTTTAGAATTCTCAGGCAATGTTAAGTGCTTAACAAAAGGACCACGATAATTTGCATATATACGGGCCATTAGTTTCTGAGACACCTAGTAATGATGGGAGACTAGGGGATAATCACTAGTTCGATCCTTAAACTGAGCGAGTTTTACCTCACTGTATTGTTGTGCCTTCGGGCGAGTGTTCATGGGCTTCGGCCCTAGGTGAGGGTTTTCTCCGGTTCGGAGGCGAGTGTATCCCGATGTGGTGAATTTCATCTGTAGCTCATTTAGAGGATTCGTTGGGCGTTAAAAAAACTAAACAAATCAACGGTCGGACCCATAATAGAACCCCTCGTTGATTTGGTTATCATGGTTGTTTGGTTTGCTCCGGAAAAAACATCAAAACATGACGTTTCGTGTCTTGTGAACGTGTTTAACTCGTAAATTAGTTTAGGGTGAAATGGTATCACCATTGCCTTAACCTAAGTAAAATATAAAATTATGTGTATATTTTATACCATTTGACTTGTGAATTGTGATCAATCCAAATTTTAGGTGACGTATATAAAACTTAAAAATATGTTACGTATTTTTGGGGTTTATGGTGGGACACGTAGAAGTCAATGGACGATATTACCCTGCAAATCTCATGATTTTATAGTAAAGTTACAATAATACCCTTTAAAATCACTTGAGAATACCCTTTAAAAATTTATGATCAATTTATAGATTTACATACAAAACTACAATTTGTGTTACCATAGATTGAACTATAATTGGCTTTACATTGACCCAACCAAAACCCAAATACATCATCACAAGTAGGGTTGGGCACCTTTGGGTTTGGCCGTTTGGATTAGGAGAACCGAATAATCAAGCTGGGACTGACCCGACAATGGCTCAGATACATTCCACTGTCCGTCTCCCCTTTATCAGGTGCGAGAATTCTTGGTTTTGGTTCCTATACAGAGCAAGCCCACTAATCTTTGTTTTACTTGGTTTGTCATCCTTATTGGGCTTATAAAACTAAACTACACTTCATTAAGTTACCTAGCCCAACTCAATAAACAATGGAACTAGTATTTATTAGCTTAAATTTAGCCAAACCAACATTATGGCCCAACAATTCATTTCAGCCACGCCCAAACTAGTATATCTTCCCGGATTCACAACTGATTCAATCTGATTCGACCGACAACCTCTACCAGTCCGGACTTCTGTTTAAGACTTTTGTGTTAGCCCGTTTCAGTTCGATCTGGTCCGGTTCCCACCCACCAGTCACCGTCCTAATCACAAGAATTCAGTTTTATGACAGCCTAGAGTGGCACAATCGGCCATGTGCAAGTTAGGCCCTAAAGTGCATGATCCTTTTTGACCTAATACAAGGCTCCATGTTTGTAGTTAGGGTGTGCATAGGTCGGTTTGACTCGGTTTTTACCATTAACCATAATCGCTAGCTTCGGTTATGGAATTTCATAACTATAACCATAACCGAACTTCGGTTATGGTTATTAGGTTATGAAGTCGGTTATGGTTCGGTTTTAATTAATTTCGGTTAATTACGGTTAATTAACTAAGCAAGGTTTGAAATAAATAGGGGTATTGTCAAAATACATAGATCTATACCAAGAAACCTTTATTTCAAACTGTAATATGTAAGAATCAAAAGATGAACAGAAGTGAAGAAAATACACATAATTAAAATCTTTCTAACTCACACGCAGACCATCAACATGATGGTCTGCACTTTCTGATCTAAACAATCAATAACAGATCTCAACACACGATCATAAGAAACAACTAGATCAAAGAAAACCCTAAGTGAGAGGAAGAAGACTCTAGAGAGATGAAGTCTCTGGAACTTCGAAATATATAGCGCATTACTTCCAAAGCCACACTAACCAGATCCAAGACTTCCAGCCCATGTTCGCCTAAGCCCAATAGAATCCAGTAATCCAGTAAAGATCCCAAAGCGGCACCCATGTGTCCAGATTATCCGTTATAACCGGGCCAGCCTTCTAATCTCCATAAGCCCATCAGCAAGCCATCTCATATGTAAGATAAAATAAGAAATAACAAATGTAAGATATAAAATATAAAGCTGAAATATTAAGATATTATTTTTAACACCCCCCCCCCTCAGTTTTATATTTTTAAAACTCACAAACTGAAATGTTAAAACCCATACTTCACACTTTTCTAAAAGCAGCATTCAACTTACAGTTGCTTCTTGGATCAGTTTATAACCAAAGTACACTTCAGAAACAAAAGAGATCTTGAAATGCTGGCATTGCTTGTCTCACCCATGCAACAAGGACTGAAGAAAACCAGCCCATCTATAACTTTTTATAGTTTTATCTCAAAGCTGCACGAGCCGATCAAGGTGTTGCCAAGACTGCCAAGCGTCTTGCGGCGCCATGAACAGTTAGTTGTCCAACTGGCCTTCAACTGAAGCAGCCAATTTAGTGTGCTTAGCATGTCTAACTGACTGCATAAAGTTGATGGAGTGCTTGGTTCAGTCAATACGCTAATACAGATCAGAACAAAAAACGGGCAGTCCATAAAGGATATCCCACTTTTAAACTATCAAAAAACGATAGTTATAAAATAAGTGGAACAAGGTTCCAAAACGTACATTCTGTTCTATATTCAAGGTCCAGTATAACCAGATTCTTTATAACATCCAATAAGATATTAAAATGGACCTCCAAAAAAAAAACTTTAACACTACTCAAAACATATTAGAAACGAAGACGATAAACAAAAACCGGAAAATGGACAAACAAGATGGAGTCATTTTTCCTAGACATCAGAACATAACATCATACATACAACTAACAAGAATTGTCAAAACAAGTCAACGGAAAGAATATCATCAAATTCTTCTTTCTTACTCAAATTTCGAGCTTAGTCGATCCTTTTTAAACTCGTTTATGAACAATTCCTAATCAAGTATATATTTAAAATATTTACCATAATATTCGATTACTTGGGTGTTCTTTTATGAACATAAACCATGCAGAGAACACTACAAAAAATATGTAAAACTCAAGAATAATCCGATTTTTTTATTTAATACCAAACAGATTCAAACGTTTAACCCTAGAAAACCAACTAAGGTTATTAGTTCAAAAAACTATGAAGAACACAGAGACAAGACAGATACAAACACGAAATCTAATCTCGTAATGACACTCAAATCTTCAAAAAACTTTCATTTCATAATCAACCTAAAAACTTGAAACTGGTCTCTAAATATGTACAACTCTCAAGATCAAAGTATCTAAACCACAACTCAGATCTAACAGATTTGAACTTCAACTACCAAGAGAGTGAACAAACCCTAGATCGATAACAACAATTGTCATAGATTAGGCTTTCATCACAACGAAGAAGAAAATAAAAACCCTAGACAACTCTTAAAACTTTGAAATAGACTGTAAGTGAAAAAGTTTATGTTTGAATAGTAGACTATAAATTCACAACCAAAATAAAAACAAAAACATACCAACAGGCAAAAACTTCCATGATAAAAAATTGTTAAAAATGAATCCAACAATTCAACAACAATATTACAACTATATCGGATAAAGCAAGAGTCACAGTGTCACATAATTCCATAGCACTCAGAACATAGCCATAGCCTCAACAAACAAACGTAAGAACTTTCTATCACATCAGAAAGTAAAACAAATTATAAAGCATGTTCTAATTAATAAAGAATTCATAAAATTCTATAACCATATCAATTTCATTGATTTAAACCAACAAGAAGGAATCACAAGACTCCAAAAATAATAAGTCTGATAATAACAACGGGAATATCACCTAGATCAGACTACAAGATTAATATATACATTCCTCTCAACAGAGTTCAACTATAGCAAATTGACTTTAAATTCACTAACAAGTCATGAAACTTACCAAGTAACAATAACATCACAGGAAAAGGAAAAATCAGAAAAAACGTTCTAATTAAGACAAAAAAAAACATTTGATTCTAAAAACTACCAGACATAACACATATCTGATAAAAACCCAAGACCAAGAGATACAAAACTCTATACAACTCAGCACAATGTCTGAAAACTTGAATCACATGATTCAAGACCATGAAAAGTCACACGACCTTTTTTTTTTAATCAGAACCTAGTCTGAAACTTTTGAATCACACGATTCAAAAACAAATCTGACGAAACCTAGAATCACAGATTCTACACATCAGATAACAAGTTACAGCTAAAAACACTCGGTTAAATAAAAAACAAAGAACGTTTACAACTAAACATCCACCAACCAGAGAAATAAACAAGGTTGTAACACATATTCAAGAATAATCTTGACAACATTACTGGTTAAGACACATAAACCACACGATTCGACTAACTAGATAAAACGATTTTAGACAGTACAGAACAGATATAAACCAACACTGCGATCTAACGGGACTAGACTTAACAACACGAAGAATCTACAAACGACCCTAGACCAGTGTGAAAATAAGCACCACCTAGACCAGTGAACTAACATCACTACGATCGGCGATAAAGTCTCAGAGAGACAAAAATAAAAAAAACAAATAAGATCACCAACACAATGATCCTACACAAACCTTACTACGGTCGGACTCAAAACATGAAGAACCCAAGACCAGTGAGATAAAGACAAACACTATCGAAGAACATATCTTCAAGATAGTATAACCTTTACAAGATAAGACTCAATCAGCCAGATCTACAATGAATCTCACACATACAGAACATCAATAAGACGAACTACTTTAACCCTCAACAAGACTTAACGGACACGCTACAGATCTGAACATGTAAGAACAAGTAACGCCCTAAATCTCAGTTTCAATATGAAATCCTAGAGAGAAACATTGTTCGCTAAGAACAATTAAACAACACTTCATGAGTACTAGCTTGTTCAAACAACAACCTTACTAAACACATACACATAGTAGCATGTAAACAAATAGATTCACAGTGACAACGGAAAGACATACAATGGCTTATTTGCTTTCAATTCATATACAACTAAATATCTCATTTGAGTACCTCAATTCTTGCAGTGAAAATACACCAATAACTCAGATAAGATATAATACGAGATATATGTATGCATTTAGAAGCAAATATACTTAAACAAAACTAATTATATATCAAATGTTTAATAAAATCACAACCTATCAATTACAAGACAATAACAGCTATCAACAAGAGCAATTACTCACAACATAGATACAAACAAGAGACCCATGACAGTTTGTAAAAGATAAAAGATATGAAATACGCACAGACGAGTCACGAAAGACGAACTTCACTTTAGAATCTTCTATTGAAATGAAGCTTACATATTAATGTTTCACCAAACAAATTAAGAAGATCAGCCATAATACAAATCAAACAACCACAAAAAAAAAATCTAAACAGTCAATCAGTTCCAGGGACCAGATGGTAGGTTCATCACTCACAGTGCCTACCCAAGCCTTTGCACGGAAACTGTGACCTAGACCACAAAAAAAAACAATAGGCAATAACAAAGAAAGGAAACACAGAATACACAATAGCAAGTAATCAAGAAACATTAAGATCACACAATATGCAACAGAGTGTACCCTCTCTGTGTCCCCAATCAAACCGGCCCAACTACTCCGGCAACAGAATGCCTAAATGCAACGAACAATATAAAAACAAGAAAGGAATAGTAACACCCGATGCGTACAACTCCAAGCAATCAGGTTTGTAGCATAATTAATCTTCACAGTGTATGCCTTTCACTGAGGTTGACGCCTTGATCTCATGGTTTCCCCTTCACTCGGTTGTCACCGAGTACAGTTCTGTTTGATGACAGATACTCCAACAACACAGGGAATTCAAGCTTAGTTCCTGGTAATGGGCCCATAGTAAACAGAGTTTTTTCACCATCGTATGCAACCCCTTTAGTGCCCATCCCGGATTCGTATAACTTATAGAGCATGACGAGTACTCTTCTGCCTACACCTTTTTCTCAACAAGATTTCCGTCTTCATAGAAGACAGCCAAAAATCTGGATTCGGCAGATCCAACAAACTACCAAACTTCCTTAGATCTTCTTGTAATCATTCAGATCTAAACGAACTGACGTATATCCAAACCCAGAACAAACTCATTCACCAATACCAAGATTAATTAAGCAGAGTCAAGGAAATGCAAACATGATTAGACACAAATACAAATCAATATGCCTCACAAAAAAAAAAACACAATTCGTGTGACAGGGGCTTCAAGAATTACCAACAGATCAGACAAATCCCAAATGAAAGAACAGGCCGACTAAAATTCACAAGCAAAACCCAAGACCCATGATTAACTTACACGCTTGGTGAAGCAGTCATCAACTTGTAACACCAACAATCACAGCAATTGCTCCAATTATAGCAGCGATTAGACACAAACCTATCCAGGTTTCTCTCAATACCACAGTAAAAAAAAATAATATTCTCTCGCCGGTCGTCCATCAGCAACAACATAACCCGCAACGGCTTGGTAGCTGTGAACATAAAGATCAACCGACGGTCCGCCGTGAACTCCGGTAGGCGGAACAAACGAAGGAAATCTGATCACCGGTTGCGGTTGATTCGGATGATGCTGATACAAATGTTGATTGTGGTCCTTTCGTGGTTCACTCGTGAATTTGATTCCTTATAGGAGAAGAAATTAAAAGTGTGAAGAAACTGATGCAAGTTTTTCAAGGGTTTTGGCTCAAAAACAGATCGATGAAACTAACAGGAACCAATGAATGTTTCATTTGCAGAAACCCGAGCACACACAAGCGAAATACTTGATAACAAACCGGCGAAAGATGAAAAACGAAAGACCAAGAGCCCATGGCTCTGATACCATGTCAAAATACATAGATCTATACGAAGAAACCTTTATTTCAAACTGTAATATGTAAGAATCAAAAGATGAACAGAAGTGAAGAAAATACACATAATTAAAATCTTTCTAACTCACACGCAGACCATCAACATGATGGTCTGCACTTTCTGATCTAAGCAATCAATAACAGATCTCAACACACGATCATAAGAAACAACTAGATCAAAGAAAACCCTAAGTGAGAGGAAGAAGACTCTAGAGAGATGAAGTCTCTGGAACTTCGAAATATATAGCGCATTACTTCCAAAGCCACACTAACCAGATCCAAGACTTCCAGTCCATGTTCGCCTAAGCCCAATAGAATCTAGTAATCCAGTAAAGATCCCAAAGCGGCACCCATGTGTCTAGATTGTCCGTTATAACCGGGCCAGCCTTCTAATCTCCATAAGCCCATCAGCAAGCCATCTCATATGTAAGATAAAATAAGAAATAACAAATGTAAGATATAAAATATAAAACTGAAATATTAAGATATTATTTTTAACAGGTATGCATTCTGGGCATGCATGGTTTGAACTTAGCTTGGGCTTTCTTTTACAAGATAACTAAGACTACCCTTTTTGGTTAATACTAGTGTGTGATTGTTTTTAGTAAGGTAATTCTTAAGAAAAAAAAATATGATCATAACACCTCAACTCTTCATCAAAACAAGGGGCATGTACATCAAGATCCTTTTGTTACTAGCAGACTTTTATCTTAGTAAAAAACCTCTATATGGTTAATGTCAAACATAAATCCATTATATAAAGTTAACATTACAAGTTCGGTTCGGTTTTGGTTATTTCGGTTAACCAAAGCTTCATAACCATAACCATAACCATAACCATAACCGATTAGTCGGTTAATCAAAGTTTTATAACCATAACCATCGGTTATGTCGGTTATCAGTTAATAGCGTTTCGGTTATGGCGGTTGAAGGGGTATGGTCCCAAAAAGTCGCGCAAACCTCCTCTCAGGTTGCGCGTGAGACCATACTCCTTATTTCAGTAAACTTATTAATAAGATCCTCGCGCGCCACACTCCACGTTCTGATCTACCCCGCGCGAGGCACGGCCCTCAAGAGGCTCAGATATCAGCACTTAGCATGAAACAATGGAACAAATAAGCATACTAACCCCGCGCGGGTTAGTTGCTGTCCAACAAGAACCACACAGTAGGGAAGTGCACGGCTACCTACAGTGGTACACAAGGTACAAGTGGCAGTAAAAGGAGCCAATGAGCGTCCAGCAGGCTCTGGTCAATCGTGCGCCACGATCGCCTGACGAGAAGTACACAAGGACGTCTACGTGGCACCAATCAGAGGACGGAGACAACTGTCCCACGATCTCCACTTGTCTGCTGATGACAGAAGGACAACAAGGCCGACAACAATGACACGTGGCTCCAATCAAGGTGCGCCAGCACCGAAGAGCGTCTAGAAGCCACTAAGCGGTCGACGCCAGTGAGACAAAGAGCATATCCGTTTTGTTGTCCGCTTCCGGCCCAAGGCCCATCAGCCCATAACCCCTTACACCTCTCCGGCTATAAATAGAGACCTCATTCCACAGGTTAAACATTGGATTCCCTCTACTCTCACTCTTAGCACTTAATTACTCTCAAAGCAGTCGCTTATTCTCACGCCGGAGCCTGGTTAAGAGGGAAACCCCCACATTCCCCTCTTAACGAGTAACGGTGTTCTGTTTTGCAGGATCAGATTATCAAGTTGGAGCTCAAATATCTATGAGAAGATTAACCATTATGAAAGGAACATAAACCAATCCTAATTAACTCCCTAATTAGATCAGTGTTTCTTCATTGGCGCCCACCGATTTTTTCTATAACCACCCTCATCTTCTTTTATTTGAGCCTTTGACATCTTTTTCATCCTTCGACTATGGCTGGTCAAGGAACCATTCCAGAGTTCGGTTTCGGAACCAACTCTAACACGGCGTTGGGTGAAGGAATCCAAAACTTCCAAGCCCAACAATCGAAGAAATCGGCGAAGTTGAAATCACCAATACTGGGGGTCCGCGCGGGAGCATCACCCGCATCACCCAAGTGGTCACCCCAGGGAACAACGGAGAAGGACCTTCGAACAAAGCGCCAGCTCAAAATGTATCTGCATTACTAGGCTTACCAGAAGGCGAAACCCCAGCCTCGTGGTATGCCAAGAACATCGCCACCATCAATGCAGCATACCAATCGCTGATCGCGCAGCAAGCAGTTTTGACGGCAGAACCGTCCTTGGTCACCCCTCAGAGTCAGGGGGTGCGCCAAATGCCCCCGCCAGCCAATCTACAAGGCAGAATCAACAGGCCTCCCCCTACAAGACGTTTATGCGTACAAGACACGCGCGATACAAGAGGGGAAACGGATAGTTACTACGACTATCCGTCGAACCTTCAACGAGGCCCCGTTCACAGCCGGCTCACGCCGCGCAACATGAACAACGAATGGGAAGAAACGGACCCGTATGATCCCACATGGGAAGGTGACGAGGAATCGTCAGTCTTTAATCGTTTACCAAAAAACCATGAGTACTACAAGCCAAGACAACACATTGGCTACACAGAAGAAGCTGAAAGAGATTTCCGCCTGGCATACCGACCAGCGGAAGCTGCGGAGCACTCCAAGTTTATCCCGAAAATTGCACTCGCGCCGCTTTCACGAGAGAAGCTACCCCCGACTGTCAGGAAGTTCAATGGATTGACTGATCCAGACGATCACGTCAGAACATTCACGAGTGTGGGCTGCATGGGAGGTTGGAACATGCCCATGTGGTGCCACCTGTTCATTCAAACTCTTACCGGGGCGGCTCGCGCCTGGTTTGACAGCCTTCCGCCTGGGAAGATTAAATCATGGACAGATTTCAAGACGCAATTCTTGAGCTACTTTAGCCAACAACGTCGCTACCAACGTGACACAGCCGAAGTAGAAGATATTTGGCGAAGAGATGGTGAAGGTCTGGAGGACTTCATCACGCGTTTTAACAAAGAATGTCTGGAAATAGGCGGCGTCAGTGAGCAACTCATGCGCTGTCACTTCAAGAAGGCCATACGCTGCGATAGTCTCATTAGAACCATCACAGGCAAAGATGGAATGCCAAAGGAGTGGGATAAACTAATGGAAGCCGCAAAAATCGTCGCGCAAACTGAGGAGTCCCTTGCTGGTGGAAAGGGCTACTACGCTGAAGATCGATTCTCAAGAGGAAGTACGCGCGACAACAACAACAAGCGTAACAAATACAAGAGTAATGATTGGAAGTCTGGGAGATCAAGAGGCCACGACGACAGGCCGCGCTACAGAGAAGATGCGCGAGAAACAATTGACCGAATTGGTTACAAGAAAGCGGTCAGAGACGACAATCGTGACAAGCACTGGACTCCGCTCACAAAAACGCCAAAGGAGGTATTGATGACAGAGAATCACAATTTCAAGGCTCCCAGGCCAATGACAAACAAGAAAGGGCAAGACCCCAACTTGTACTGCGATTTTCACAAAGATTCAGGGCACCTGACCGACGACTGTTATAGCTTGCGCCAAGAAATCGAGAGAGCGCTCAAAAGCGGTAAGCTAAGCCATTTGGTGAAGAATGTACGCAAGGAAACCCGTCAACTCCAGCGCCACGACGAAGGGAACCACAAAAAGGTCCGACGACTAGAGACTCACATGGTCAACGGACCCAGGTATAGCGCGAAAGAGAAAGGCAAACGCCCCTATGAACCTTCTTGGCAAGAGCAGCAGGTTATATTTCCGGTAGTGCGCGGCGGACCTCGCGCCACACGTCCCGTCGTCATTACCGGTATAATCGGGCATTATGAAACTGACTACATATTCATCGACCCGGGAAGTACAGCCGACATCATTTACGAACAGTGTTTCAATCAGTTGGATGAGGAGGATAAAGCGAGACTGGAGCCGGTCGATTATCCTTTGTCTGGATTTTGCAACGAGATGGTTTTTCCACTCGGCCAGATCAGTTTCCCCGTCACGTTTTCTGACGGGAAACATTCAAGAACGACAAATGTGAATTTCATGGTGATGCCGGTAAAATCAAGGCATGATGTGCTAATTGGGAGGGAAACCCAGTGTCACGGCCCCCGACCCGGTTTGACCCGTTTCCGGAGCCGTGGGACAGAAACCCCGTGATATTTGTTTAATTGAGTTATTGCAGCGGAAAATTTTGAACATCAGGATCGTTGTAAAGCTAAATTTTTCCCGATTATTTTTATTTCATAATTCGGGATAAAACCCCGATAATTTACAATACATAAGTTTAGTGACAAATTCTTATTTTAAAACATCTTTATTCATTTTATATTGAGCCACTATTTTAAGCTTGAAATGCTCCTCATGAGAAACTTCTATGTTCACTGGGTACAGATTGAGGTTCTGAAAAGCTTCAGATATCTCGTTCATGCTGTGTAGCATATATGCAAAATGCATAAAATATCAAGTTAAAACTTTGGAACAAAGTTTAACAAATAACATGGAAGTGTTATTGCACACTATTTGTACAAAATACAGGAAAACACACTCAAATTTATTTCACTTTTATTTATTTACTTATTGGGAAGTACTGCTTGCAAATTCTAGGGCATCTTTAAAGATTTGCATGTTCTGCCACAGTGGCTAGCATATATAAATTTGCCCATTTTTCATCGAGTTTATCTTCCCAAGGTGATTTATCGATTAAATCCTGGGTTTCCTTTTTAATTTTCCTTTCTCTGATTTGCTCCTTACTTTTCTTAATAATCATACTCCTTTTTCTAGGAGAAAGCGGATTTTCATAGTTCGCTTTTTGCACAAATATTCCTTCCTCAGGAATCGTAGGGAGCTTTGAAATTTTAGTTTTAGACGAACTTCCTTTCTCGTAAATTGATCTATCTAGTTTAAGATAGATATCTTGCATACTGTAACTAACAATAATCAATTAAAAGCACATAAACACATAATCACATAATAGTAATCAGGAAAATTAAGTATCGTTTAAATACTTAATTAGCTTAACTCAGTGGCTCTGATACCACCTTGTTTCTGTCACGGCCCCCGACCCGGTTTGACCCGTTTCCGGAGCCGTGGGACAGAAACCCCGTGATATTTGTTTAATTGAGTTATTGCAGCGGAAAATTTTGAACATCAGGATCGTTGTAAAGCTAAATTTTTCCCGATTATTTTTATTTCACAATTCGGGATAAAACCCCGATAATTTACAATACATAAGTTTAGTGATAAATTCTTATTTTAAAACATCTTTATTCATTTTATATTGAGCCACTATTTTAAGCTTGAAATGCTCCTCAGCACTTTTCCTGATTTACAGCAGATCACCTGAAACATGTTTGAAAAAGATTTTGTCAGCGGGGAAATACTGAGTGAATCATTCATTTTACTGAAAATGACACATTTGCTATAATTCACAGTATTAAGAGTTTTTACATATGTTTATTATCAACCAACATTTCAAGAATAGGTATTTGTCACAGACCAGCTCTGTGACTGTGGTCATATCACCATTGGCTGGCCCAATGAGTGACGTATGTCACAATTAGGCTCGCCCACCTAATGTGAAGGAAACAATGATAACAATACTGTGCACAATACCCCACATACCGGCTGTAATTTGGTGATTACATAAACTTAATCACTGTAATTATAACTTTTGGAAAATGATTTGGAGTATTGTAAAACAATTAATAAAAAGAGAATGACTCACATTGCAGATTTAGTACTGACAGAATATGATTTTATCCCTGTTAACCTAATTTCACAATAATGCACACAAAACAGAGTTAGTGATCAATACAGCAGTTACGATAATTTCTCGAGACCAAATACTCGCAATGAATGACCAAGTGCAATACTTCAACTCATTTATCAAAATGACAAACGACAAAGTATAGTACTTTAACTCATTATCGAATTATCGACAACGACAAAGTACAATGCTTCAACTCATTTATCGGATTACCGACAAACGACAAAGCATAGCCCAATGTGGGCGGCACTTAGACATTCTTTGGGTATATTGATCCCGGAAACTGAATCGTAATAGCGATCGAGTAATTACCCTGTTCTGCGGCAGCGATTCGATATTAGTGTGTGTGTGAACGATTTCTATTATAACTCAGTGTATAATTCGAATTTTAACGTCGAATCTTCAGCAGAATTCAAGTCCCAACCCCCTCTATTTATACCCGAATTTTGTCACCGTCGCGTACCCCTATAGGCGTCGCGCTACGCGAGTGATCACCCTACTTTCATAGAGTAGCCCTTCGTGCATGTAGGCTTGCTGTGTCGACAGTTTTTAAATTTTCGAATTTTATAATTAGTTATGAGGATAATCGTTGGCTAGGGTTTATCCCCCCCTGAGTTTTAGGGGCCCTGATCCTGATTCTGATTGTTCTGGAAATTTTAGGGTTAGTGCAGAATTACTTGGGTATCTCAATTAGGGTTTTCTTAATAGCTAATTACCATTCTAATTATTAATTTTAATGAGAGTTGTTACATCCTCCCCACCTTAGGAAAAATCTCGTCCTCGAGATTCACTGGAATAGATGAGGATACTTGCGCTTCATTTCTGATTCCAGTTCCCAAGTGTATTCTGGTCCTCTTTTTGAATTCCATTTGACTTTGACCAATACCAGTCGTTTGTGTTTGAGAAACTTGACTTTTCTATCTTCGATCTGTAGTGGTTTCTCTATAAACTTTAATTTTTCGTTCACCTCTATATCTTGAAGAGGTACTACCAGGGATTCGTCTGATAAACATTTCTTGAGATTGGATACATGAAATACATCATGTACTCCAGCTAGTTCTTCTGGTAGTTGTAAGCGATAAGCAACTGGTCCGATTTGTTGAATCACTGGAAATGGTCCAACATATCGGGGACTCAGTTTCCCTTTCTTACCGAATCTTACAACACCTTTCCAAGGAGATACTTTTAGTAGTACTTTGTCTCCTATTTGGAATTCAAGTGGTTTGCGACGATTGTCTGCATAGCTCTGCTGGCGATCTCTGGCTGTTTTCAATCTTTCCTTGATTTGTGTTATCTTGTCTGTGGTTTCTTGTACGATTTCTGGACCTGATAATTGACTTTCTCCTATTTCTGCCCAACATACGGGTGTTCTGCACTTGCGTCTATATAGTGCCTCGAATGGGGCGGCTTCAATACTTGAATGATAACTATTGTTATAGGAGAATTCAATTAATGGTAAATGGTTATCCCAATTACCTCCAAAGTCAATTACACATGCTCGGAGCATGTCTTCCAGAGTTTGGATCGTCCTTTCACTTTGTCCGTCGGTTTGTGGATGATATGTGGTACTTAGATTGAGTCGAGTTCCCATTGATTCTTGGAAACTTGTCCAAAATCGGGAGGTAAAACGACTATCTCTATCCGATACAATGGAGAGCGGGACTCCATGTAAGGATACTATCTCATCCACATACAGCTTGGCTAATCTTTCCATGCTAAAGGTTTCTTTTATTGGTAGAAAATGAGCGGATTTGGTTAATCGGTCCACGATTACCCAAATAGCATCATTACCTTTTCTGGTTTTGGGCAACTTAGTAACAAAGTCCATTGTTATGAGTTCCCATTTCCATACCGGCATTTCTAATTGTTGCAGTAAGCCTGAGGGTTTCTGGTGTTCTGCTTTAACTTGTGAACAAGTTAAACACTTAGATACATATTCAGCTATGTCCTTTTTCATTCCTATCCACCAGAAATTTTTCCTTAAATCTTGGTACATCTTATTGTTTCCTGGGTGTACAGTATACCTAGATTTATGAGCTTCTTCTAAGATTTTCGATCTTAAATTTCCTTGTTTAGGTACCCAAATTCTGCTTTGGTGAAATTTCCAAATTCCATCATTTCCTTGTTCTAATTCTTTTAGGTAACCTTTCATTCCTTCAGCATCGTCCTTGATTGCCGTTTTCTGGATTTCTTTCACTTGTTCCCGTAAATCTACTTGTAGATTTATTCTAAGAGCACGAACTCGCCTTTGTTTTTCATGATACTTACGACTTAAGGCATTTGCTACTACGTTGGCTTTTCCTTCGTGATATTGAATATCACAGTCGTAATCACTCAGGACTTCCATCCATCTTCTTTGCCTCATATTTAACTCTTTTTGCCCGAATATATACCTTAAACTCTTATGATCTGTATAGACAGTAAATTTACTTCCATACAGATAATGTCTCCAAATCTTAAGGGCAAAAACTATGGCTCCTAGTTCTAAATCATGAGTCGTATAGTTTTCTTCATGCTTTTTCAATTGTCTAGAGGCATACGCGATTACCTTCTTGCGTTGCATCAACACACATCCGTATCCTAATTTTGAAGCATCACAGTATACTTCAAAATCTTCCGTTCCTTCTGGTAAGGCTAAGATTGGCGCATTGGTTAATTTCTGCTTTAAGATTCTAAAGGCTTCTTCTTGCTTTGGTCCCCACTCAAATTTAGTGGCTTTACAGGTTAACTTAGTTAATGGTACGGCTATCTTGGAAAAATCCTTAATAAACCGTCTATAATAACCGGCTAAACCTATAAAACTTCTAATTTCCATTGCAGTTTGTGGAACCTTCCAGTTGGTAATTGCTTCGATCTTAGCAGGATCTACGTGAATACCTTCGTGATTCACCATGTGGCCTAAGAATTGCACTTCTTGCAGCCAGAATTCGCATTTCGAGAATTTAGCGTACAACTTTTCTTTTCTTAACAGAGTTAAGAGTGCATGCAAGTGTTCACAATGCTCAACTTGACTTTTGGAATAAATGAGTATATCGTCAATGAATACGATCACAAATTTATCCAAATATGGTTTACAGATTCTGTTCATCATGTCCATGAATGCAGCTGGGGCATTGGTTAATCCAAAGGGCATGACTGTAAACTCATAATGACCATACCTAGTTCTGAAAGCAGTTTTAGGTATGTCTTCTTCTTGAACTTTCAACTGATGATATCCGGATCTTAAATCTATCTTAGAGAAATACCTAGCTCCTTGTAATTGATCGAAAAGATCATCAATCCTAGGTAATGGGTACCGATTCTTAATTGTGACCTTATTCAACTCTCTATAATCAATACACATTCTCATTGATCCATCTTTCTTTTTCACAAACAACACTGGTGCACCCCAAGGGGATGAACTAGGTTGTATAAATCCCTTGCTTAGTAATTCATCTAATTGCTTTTTCAATTCTAGCATTTCGGTAGGAGCTAATCGATAAGGTGCCTTGGCTATCGGTGTAGTTCCTGGAATTAGATGAATCCTAAATTCTACCTCTCTCTCTGGTGGCAATCCAGGTAAATCTTCTGGAAATACATCTGGGTATTCTGAGACTACAGGAATTTCCTTGAGTTCTTTACCTTTAGCACAAATGATTACGGAAATCATATATACTATTCCTTGGTTTCGTTCATAATTAGCAACTTTCATTACTGATATGAACTTCAATGGTTTCCGAGGTTTATCTCCTGAAATCTTAATTACCTCTCCATTAGGTGCTTGAATTTCTATAGAATTTCTATCACATATGATTTGAGCATGGTTGGCTATTAACCAATCCATTCCTAACACAACATCAAACTCAGCTAATTTCATAGGCAATAGGTTTGCAACAAACTTATGACCTGAAAGTTTTATTTCTACTTTTTGCAAAACCTGATTAATTTCTATGGAATTTCCATCTGCAGTTTCGACTGTAAAGATCTGCCTAACTGTAGTTAATGGTAACTTAAGAGCTTGACAGAAGGAAGTATTTATAAAACTTTGGTTCGCACCAGAGTCAAATAATACTTTTGCATAGACGTTGTGGACAAAAAACGTACCGGCGATCACATCCGGAATGAGTTCTGCTTCTTGAGTAGTCAGCTGAAATGCTCTAACATTCTTCTTAGTAGTTCCTTCAGTTGCCTTGGGTTTGTTGTCTGCTGGGTTGATTAACTTAGGACACTCTGGTTTGATATGTCCAGCTTCTCCACAATTGTAACAAATTATGGATTTCTTTCTGCAGTTTTCTTCCCGATGTCCGGTTGTTTTGCAAAAATTGCAAATTCTATTACATTTTCCAAAATGTCTCTTTTTGCAAATTTTGCAGAATGGCACAGTTGAAGATTGCCCTGTTCCCCTTTTCTTGAAATTACTACTATTACCCATCCTGAATCCTTGGGTAATTTTCTGAGCTAATTCCTTCTTCCTATCTTCCTCTCGTGTGCGTATTAGTTCATTGGTTAAGGTATTAGCTAATTCCACTGCATCGTCAATAGTGCGAGGTCTCGCAGCTTTAACGATATTGCGAATTTCACTAATTAATCCCCAAATATATCGAGAAATGAGTACTGGTTCTGGCGAAGCCAGGTTAGGTACCACTCTCGCATATTCGAAGAATGTCGAAGTATAACCACGACAATCTACTCCGGTCATTCGATGATTGAGGAACTTATTTGCCATCTGTTCTTTTTCATACTCAGGACAAAATTTTCTTTCGACAAGATTCTTAAATTCTTCCCAAGTCATGGCATAAGCCTCTCGTCTTCCTTTTGCTTGTAGCACTGTGTTCCACCATTCTAGTGCTCCTTCCTTAAACAGATTTGAGGCATACATGACTTGATCTTTGTCAGCACATTTACTTATTGCAATTACTGCTTCGGTTTTCTCTAACCATTGCAGTGTTGCAGTTGCTCCTTCGTTGCCTGCAAATTCAGCGGGTTTACAAGAAAGAAATTCTTTGAAAGTGCAACCAGGTGTTGCAGCCTTTCGTTTCTTAGGGCGCTGCGTGTGCTGAGATTCATTGTCATGATTTATATGATCATTGCCCCCGTTTATACTGTTACTGTAATTATCTTCGATGGTATGTTTACTAGGAACAATATGTTGTGGATCGTTTGGATTTTTCATAGCAGCAACGAACATTGGAATTGCATTGGCTATGCCTTGGGCAACCATATTTTCAATATCTTGTTTGGTCATATATTGATCTTCTGGGTGTTGCTCCGATTGATTAACTTCATTTACTGGTTCGTTATCGTTATTTGCCATCTGATGATAAGTTATTATGAATAATTAGCAATTAACAACTTATACAAATCATTAAACAAGTTATAACACATAAAGCCCAAAATTATCGATTTCTCGATTGCATTTCATATCAGTATAGTATGCATCAATACACACCGATATTTTACAACGTTTTATTCGTTATGTTACAACTGGTTTCACTATTTACTTTTACTATTATACAAAGATAACTTTCCCATCCTCCTAGTTGTTATTCTAGAAACGTAATTCCCTCTCGTCATATTTCCAGGCAATCTGTCCCCCTATTTCCCTAATTCTATTCCCTGCATCCATCAACTCTTCACTGAAATGGCGAAGTTCAGCCAAATTCTCATTGCTCATTGGTGGATTAGGTAGGGGTTCTGGGTCGAACTGTGGAAGAAATGAGTAAGCGTTATTGACAATATTTTGAAATTGCCAATCGTTGGTCCACCATTCTTCCATTTCTACAGGTTGGTTATGGACTATTGGTTCAGCGATGGTTGGTGCAAAATTCATAGGAATTGGGTTTTCGATAGGATAAGTAAAAATACCCGGACTGGCAGGTTGCATAGTTTCACATTTTTCTAGTAAAATATCTATCTGATCCTGAAAAGTAACTCTTTTGGTTTGATTAGAACTTTCTCCAATTTCTACCTGGGTTGGGTTAGAACCTTGCCCTATTTCTATTTCTATTTCCTGAGAATACTGATCGAACTGCTCCTCCATTTGCCTAACCTCATTATTAGCTTCAGTTTCTTGTTCTTGCGGATTAGGGTTTTCCTGGATTACAATCGCTTTTCCTTTGTCTAAAGGTTTACTACTTTTAGGGGTTTTTGTAACTGACTTTTTCTTTACGTATACGGCTTCCCCATACATAATTTTTCTTTGGCCTCCTTTTTGGTTTGGTCACTGGTGGAGTAGGGAGTTTTACAGGTTGGTCCACATCAGCAAGATATCCCGTGAATTCATGAGAAACTTCTATGTTCACTGGGTACAGATTGAGGTTCTGAAAAGCTTCAGATATCTCGTTCATGTTGTGTAGCATATATGCAAAATGCATAAAATATCAAGTTAAAACTTTGGAACAAAGTTTAACAAATAACATGGAAGTGTTATTGCACACTATTTGTACAAAATACAGGAAAACACACTCAAATTTATTTCACTTTTATTTATTTACTTATTGGGAAGTACTGCTTGCAAATTCTAGGGCATCTTTAAAGATTTGCATGTTCTGCCACAGTGGCTAGCATATATAAATTTGCTCATTTTTCATCGAGTTTATCTTCCCAAGGTGATTTATCGATTAAATCCTGGGTTTCCTTTTTAATTTTCCTTTCTCTGATTTGCTCCTTACTTTTCTTAATAATCATACTCCTTTTTCTAGGAGAAAGCGGATTTTCATAGTTCGCTTTTTGCACAAATATTCCTTCCTCAGGAATCGTAGGGAGCTTTGAAATTTTAGTTTTAGACGAACTTCCTTTCTCGTAAATTGATCTATCTAGTTTAAGATAGATATCTTGCATACTGTAACTAACAATAATCAATTAAAAGCACATAAACACATAATCACATAATAGTAATCAGGAAAATTAAGTATCGTTTAAATACTTAATTAGCTTAACTCAGTGGCTCTGATACCACCTTGTTTCTGTCACGGCCCCCGACCCGGTTTGACCCGTTTCCGGAGCCGTGGGACAGAAACCCCGTGATATTTGTTTAATTGAGTTATTGCAGCGGAAAATTTTGAACATCAGGATCGTTGTAAAGCTAAATTTTTCCCGATTATTTTTATTTCACAATTCGGGATAAAACCCCGATAATTTACAATACATAAGTTTAGTGATAAATTCTTATTTTAAAACATCTTTATTCATTTTATATTGAGCCACTATTTTAAGCTTGAAATGCTCCTCAGCACTTTTCCTGATTTACAGCAGATCACCTGAAACATGTTTGAAAAAGATTTTGTCAGCGGGGAAATACTGAGTGAATCATTCATTTTACTGAAAATGACACATTTGCTATAATTCACAGTATTAAGAGTTTTTACATATGTTTATTATCAACCAACATTTCAAGAATAGGTATTTGTCACAGACCAGCTCTGTGACTGTGGTCATATCACCATTGGCTGGCCCAATGAGTGACGTATGTCACAATTAGGCTCGCCCACCTAATGTGAAGGAAACAATGATAACAATACTGTGCACAATACCCCACATACCGGCTGTAATTTGGTGATTACATAAACTTAATCACTGTAATTATAACTTTTGGAAAATGATTTGGAGTATTGTAAAACAATTAATAAAAAGAGAATGACTCACATTGCAGATTTAGTACTGACAGAATATGATTTTATCCCTGTTAACCTAATTTCACAATAAGGCACACAAAACAGAGTTAGTGATCAATACAGCAGTTACGATAATTTCCCGAGACCAAATACTCGCAATGAATGACCAAGTGCAATACTTCAACTCATTTATCAAAATGACAAACGACAAAGTATAGTACTTTAACTCATTATCGAATTATCGACAACGACAAAGTACAATGCTTCAACTCATTTATCGGATTACCGACAAATGACAAAGCATAGCCCAATGTGGGCGGCACTTAGACATTCTTTGGGTATATTGATCCCGGAAACTGAATCGTAATAGCGATCGAGTAATTACCCTGTTCTGCGGCAGCGATTCGATATTAGTGTGTGTGTGAACGATTTCTATTATAACTCAGTGTATAATTCGAATTTTAACGTCGAATCTTCAGCAGAATTCAAGTCGCAACCCCCTCTATTTATACCTGAATTTTGTCACCGTCGCGTAGCGCGAGGGGGTACCCCTATAGGCGTCGCACTACGCGAGTGATCACCCTACTTTCATAGAGTAGCCCTTCGTGCATGTAGGCTTGCTGTGTCGACAGTTTTTAAATTTTCGAATTTTATAATTAGTTATGAGGATAATCGTTGGCTAGGGTTTATCCCCCCCTGAGTTTTAGGGGCCCTGATCCTGATTCTGATTGTTCTGGAAATTTTAGGGTTAGTGCAGAATTACTTGGGTATCTCAATTAGGGTTTTCTTAATAGCTAATTACCATTCTAATTATTAATTTTAATGAGAGTTGTTACACCCAGGGCGAGTTAAACATGGTAACCTCAACGCCCCATTCTGAAATAGGGTTCCCAACCAAAACAGGAGTGGCAATCATCTATGCGAAAAAGGAAGTGATGTCAACCGACGAAATGCGCCCCACGAAAGCGGCGAAGGTCTCCACGACCGAGCCAGAGAAATGGGTTTTGAACCGCAAATACCCAGAACAGACTGTGACAATCGGCCACGCCATTTCGTCAGACATCCGAACACGTTTAAAGCAATTATTGTTTCGAAACATGGATATATTTGCCTGGACCCCGGCAGACATGACCGGTGTCCCGCGCAACATCACCGAGCATTGCTTAAACACGTACCCCTCTGTCGAGCCAAAGGTCCAAAGAAGGCGCAGCCTAGGAGCAGACAAGACGAAAGCAATGAACGAGCAAGTATGTGAGCTGCTCAAAGCCGGGATCTTGCGAGAGGTAAGATATCAGAGTTGGGTTGCGAACCCAGTGATGGTCGAAAAGTCAAACGGCGGATGGCGCATGTGCGTAGATTACACCGATCTCAACAAGGCGTGCCCAAAGGATTGCTATTCCTTGCCTGAGATCGATAAAAAAATAGATTCTCTCGCGCCATACCGATGGAAGTGCTTTTTGGATTGCTACAAAGGATACCATCAAGTTCAGATGAAGCTAGAGGATGAAGACAAGACAGCGTTCAGAAATGATCTTGGAATCTTCTGCTACACAAAGATGCCTTTCGGCCTGAAGAATGCAGGCGCGACATATCAACGCTTGATGGACAAGACCTTCGCAGGTGACATCGGAAAGCATATTGAGGTTTACATCGATGATCTAGTGGTTAAAAGTCCCGAGGAGGACCAAATGTTGAAAGACATCGAAAAAACGTTCAACTCATTGCGCAACGTAAATATGAAGCTAAATCCAGCCAAGTGTTCTTTTGGCATGGAAGAAGGGAAGTTTCTAGGCTTCATTGTCACAAACGGCGGTTTCAAGGTGAATCCAGAGAAAGTACAAGCTATAGAACGAATGCCCTCACCGCGAAACATCAAAGAAATGCAACGACTGGCCGGCCGACTGGCCGCGCTTAATCGTTTTCTCTCCAATCACGCCGCAAAGTCGTATCCCTTCATTAGCACGTTGCGCAATTGTGTGAAGAAACAAGAGTTCAAATGGACCCCGGAGGCCGAAACAGCTTTTCAACAAATGAAAGCGTGTCTGATCGAACTCCCTACCCTGACTGCACCATTTGAAAAAGAGCCCCTCGTACTGTACTTGTCCTCCTCGGATAAGGCAGTAGGGTCAGTATTATTGGTCGACAGAAACGGAGTACAAACCCCGATCTATTATGTCAGCAGGGTACTCACTGACCCAGAAACAAGATATTCCACAATGGAAAAGCTGGTTCTTGCGCTATTACACGCCTCCCGAAGGCTGCGCCGATACTTCACAGGCCATGTGATAACCGTGCTTACAAACTTCCACATCGGCACTATACTACAGAAGCCTGAGACATCAGGCAGGTTGGCAAAATGGGCCATTGAACTGGGAGGCCATAACATCTTGTACAGGCCACGCCCAGCCATTAAGGGTCAGGTCCTAGCCGACTTCATCACAGAAGTGCCGGCCGATAAAATCAAGGAGTGCGAGCTGATAGAGACTCCCGAGAAAGATGCAACGGATGAGACTTGGATGCTTTACACCGATGGGGCATCAAATGAGATGGCGCGGGAGCAGGATTGCGCCTAGTGAGCCCAGAGAATCACGAGTTTACTTACGCCATTAAGTTGGACTTCAAAAACACCAACAACGAGGCTGAGTACGAAGCATTTCTGGCAGGCTTACGCCTCGCCATCAAAATGGGAGCCAAAAGCTTGCGCGCACATGTTGACTCACTCCTAATAGCCAGTCAAGTAAATGGCATATACGACGCGAAGGGAGAAGTCATGGCTTTGTATCTGGAACAAGCGAAAGAATTGCTCCAACAATTCAAATCTCACAAGGTTATACACATCAATCGCTCCGAAAACAAGCCAGCTGATGCCTTGAGCAAGCTTGCCTCAACTTCCTTTCAACATCTTGCCAAAGATGTAAGGATAGAGGTACTCAAGAATCCATCGGTGCTGCTGCGACAAGTGAACGTGATCGAAACGGGCCAACCTTCATGGATGACCCCGATAATCCAGTACTTGCAAGAAGGGGTACTCCCTGAAAACAAAGCGGAAGCGAGGAAGATCCAAAACAAAGCCCTACACTATGAAATGAACGGCGGTATTTTGTACCGAAAATCCTTCCTGGGGCCACTACTGCGCTGTGTGGACCCCCAGGATGCGAACTACCTGATAAGGGAGATCCATGAGGGGATCTGCGGCATTCACTCCGGACCACGGATGGTTGTCGCGAAGATCATGAGCGCCGGTTACTACTGGCCTGGTATGCATGTCGACGCACTGACGGAGATCCGCAAATGTGACTCTTGTCAGAGGCATTCTCCAAAAACACTGCGCCCTAAGAACGATCTTATCCCTGTATCCACTGCATGGCCTTTCCAGCAGTGGGGAATTGACATGGTGGGACCCTTCCCGGATGCTCCCGGCGCCGTAAAATTCATCATAGTGGCTGTCGATTACTTCACAAAGTGGGTGGAGGCCAAAGCCCTTGCATCCACCACAGCTATGATTGTGCGCAAGTTCATCTGGGAGCACATTATATGCAGATTTGGCCTCCCGCTCAAAATTGTAACTGACAATGGCACCAACTTTGCATCGGAAGATCTCAAGAAGTGGATGAAGGAGATGAAAATTGAACACACTTTCACATCTGTTGCGCACCCCCAAGGCAACGGACAAGTGGAAAGCGTGAACAAATGCATTGTCGAAGGAATAAAGGCCAGATTGGGGACAAGGCGACGAGGATGGGTCGATGAGCTCCCGAGCATCTTATGGGCTCATCGCACCATGCCTAAAACGAGTACCGGCGAGACCCCTTTTAGCCTAGTCTATGGTTCAGAGGCGGTTATCCCGGCGGAGATTGGCCTACCCTCACCACGCATGACAGCGGTCAACACAGTCGTTAATGAAACGGAGAGACGCCTTGACTTGGACCTGTTAGAAGAAAGGCGCGAAATCGCGCGAATCAGAGAAGCCAAATACAAGACCCAGCTGGAAAGGTACTACAACACAAGGGTCCGCATTTGTACCTTCACTCCAGGGGAATACGTCTTTCGCGACAATGAAGCGTCAAATGCAGAACGCCCAGGGAAGTTGGCACCTAAATGGGAAGGCCCATATCTGATCCACGAGGTCCTGGGCAAAGGGGCCTATAAGTTACACACCCTAGATGGCCACATCTTACCACGAACATGGAACGCGCAACAACTGCGCAAATGTTATATGTAACTTACTTCGGCCTTGCGCCCGTTTTTACTTTCCTATGTCGGCTATACGCCATTAGCAGTTAATGTATGAAGGCCTACGCGGCCATTCCAGACTTAATGAAAACATACGACATGTTTTTCTATCACATTTTTTCGTTACAAATGCATGCTAAACTTTTGATTAGCGCGAAAACACTCCAGCATTTTAAAAATTTGTCGACAAGAACCGCCTCCAAGGTCCTCCGCGAACAAAGCGCGAGACCGGGCGGTCACCTTTTACTTAAAAGACGCTTCCATTTATTCGAGCTAATTTAACCTAAGTTTTGACAGCAATGCAATAATTGCAACGGAAAAAACGAAAACGATTCATATAATAAACTTGCGCAACAGCGCAGCATTTACAATCAAGTTGCAAAAGACAATTACAAGGCACAAACGCCTACCAACAACCTATTCAACAACCTATTCTATTCATCGCGTCGATCACCATCATCATCTCCGTCATCCTCACCATCGTCATCGTTGCCATCATCATCACCATCTCCACCGTCATCACCAGCTGGTTCTTCATCGGATAATTCGACGGTAACTGGTGGATCGAGGACTGCTTTAAGACGCTGACACCAGTCGTCTTTCTTCAAAGATTCCACAACCAGATCCATGATAGGCAAGGTAAGGTTGTCATACGAGTTTTCAGCATGTGCAAGCGCAGCATCAGCATGTTCAGTCACCGAGCAATGGCTTACATCAAATTCTTGCCCTAGCATCTGCTCAACGTGACTGGCACATTCCAAGTAACCTCCTCGATGACCGACCGCACGCGCCGCATCCGTGAGAGCAGCAACGGCGCGATCTAGCTCGCCAGCATTTAAGATGGAGTTGGCAACCTTCAACAAAGGAAGAGCATTAAGGACAACCCTTAGCAAGATGGAAACATAAAAGACAGAAGTACAAACTTACCAGCACTACTCCACGAGTGCGCATCCATTCAGCCTCCGAGACAAGCGTATCAACGATGCCTTGGGCCTCGGAGTAGTTGGTCTGAGCCACGTTAAGCGCGGCAGTGCTAACAGCACGCGCCTCCTCAGCTGTAGCAGCCTTAACCTTCTCGGCCTCCAGGTCGATCTCCAACGACTCACATCTGTCGATTTGCTCGTTCAAGCGACTGAGCTCCGCAATCTCAGCGTCCTTGGCGTGGAGATCTCTGTCCTTGCTGGACAGCTGCACCTTGGCCTCAGATAACTCAACCTGGAAATCGACAAAACAACTTAGGCCAGTTTGTTAACAACATAGCAAGAATAAATGAAAACAAATAAACTAACCTCCATCTGCTGCTTGGCAGCCTTCTCACCATGCGCCTCCTCTACCTTCGATGTCAAATCAGCAACTTTGGCCTCAAGATCAACAATCTTCTGTCGAGCCGCGTAGGCGCGCTCGTTGTCCTGGGCGCAGATACGTTTGAACTCGGCCTTCTCCTTGGCCAGTTGCTCCTCAACATTGTGGAGTTTCTTTTGCAGGCCCTCGCGGCCCCATTCTTCGGCCTTCTTATCGGCTTCAAATTTGGCTCTCTCCTCATCAAAAGCAGCCTTGGACTTTTCAAACTCAGCAATGCGTTTTAACGTGCGCTCACGATAACCCTCCCAGTCGGCGCGCTCTCTAACCATTGTTCGCCATTCGCGAACTATCTGGTGATTGGCAGCACGAGCGTTGGCCTCTCCAAGTATAAAGGTGCGATATAACAATTCATGGGGCTTCGCCCTTTGCCGATTGACCTCTGCAGGAGTAAACGAGTTCAAGAACCACTCGCGGCAAGGGCCGAACTCATGGAAGGTATCTTTCTGTTTTAAGTTCCAGGGGGCTTGATGAGGAGCATCACCGTGTTCTTCTTCATTATAAGTTTTATAATAGATATCACCAACGGTGTCCTTCGCCCCAATCACATTTGGGTTATAACCCCCAGCTCCACCAGAGCTCGCGCCGCTAGAGGTGAAACGACCTGACCCCTTAGAAGTAATGACATGCGCGGAGTGGGTAGGTTTTGCGACCTCAGGCCCTTGAACATTAACAGGCTGATCCATAGCCTTCTTCTTTTCTAACTCCTTCTCCAGGGCCCTCTTCTTCGCCGCTTCGGCTACCCTTTCCTCCTCCGCCTTCCTTTTTCTCTCCTCCTCCTCCTTCCTCTTTCTCTCTTCTTCATCCTTCCTCCTCTTCTCCTCCTCAATCTTCTTCTTCTTTTCTTCTTCTCTATTCTGATTCTCCTCCGCCTTTCGCTGCGCCTCAGCAGCCTTCGCGGCGTCCTGAACAGCAATATCAGAGGACTTGATGGTAATCTTCGGCCTCTTCGACGCAGCCTCACTGAACGTGACACCCTTCTCAGGGGTCTTCTTCTTGATCTCTGCAAATAATGCAAGTACATTTAAGCAAAGAGAACAGTATTAAGAAGAGAAGCAAAGAACATACCCGGAGAAAATTTATACAACGAGCGCAAGTTGCTCGTTTTCCCAACCACGGGAAGCACAACAGCAGTAGGCGCGGAAGCCACACCAGCCGTGGTTTCGCTCCTACCTCTCTTCCTGCCAAACAGCTGGGCAGCAGCATCTTCTTCTTCTTCCGCCTCATCATCTTCAGGGTTACAAGAACCCGCGCTCCCAGAGCTCTTTGAGCCGCCTGCACCAGTTTTGGCCTTAGCTATATGCGACAAGCCTTCAAATGAGTCACTGATTATCACATAATCATCTAAGTCACGTTGTCGAAGGCGAAGAGTACCTTTGACAGCAGCAGTAGTTGCGCGACTGGTGCCAGACCCCTTGCTGGTCACTTCAACATCAACCTTCTTTTTCTTCTTCAAAGGTTTCTTCTTCTTCTCCTCTGGGTCAATCCCCAGGTCGCGCAACACACCTGCAAAGATTTTAGACCACGAACTTAGCTCGCCGTTGGAAGACCCTACTGACTCCTCGCTGGAAAGATAGAGAATCTCTTTCCCAGCAGAAGTCACAGAGCGCAAAGGACGAGGTTTAGGATATTGCGCACCTTCAGTAGCGGTTGGCGGCGAAGCAAAGGCACCTTCAACCGGAAACATGAAGTTGCCCTTAATCTGGTCATACCAGCTTTCTTCATCATCGCGCAATGGGCGCACGCCCATGGAACCACCAAATGTGGAGAAGGCAGCTTGATACAGTTGCGCCTCTAAACGTGAATGTAAGTAAGTAACAATTAAAGCAAAGTACTTGAAAAAAGAAAAAGGGTGATAACTGACCTTGATCGCCGATCTTCAACACTGGAACCTCCCTGCTGTTGGGTGACCACTGGTCACTCATCTTAGCCGCCACTAAAACGTTTTCCCCAAACACCCGATTTGGGGTTGGGTTCAACTGCTGATACCACCGGGCATTCTTCGGAATGGGAAGGTCTTCCTTCGGTATTGCTTCAGTCCAATCCCTGAAGGGCATGGCAATCGGCAACACCTCTTCACGGATGAAGAAGAACTTAGGTTTCCAGTCATGGAAACTCTTCGGGGGGTTTAGCAGAATCTTCTTCGCCGCACCACGGCTTGCAAAGGAGAAGAAACCCATCGTCCTCTGCAACTGGTAGAAGGCCCGAAACTTATCCACAGATGGCTCAATGCCATGAGAATGGCACAAGAACTCGAAGTGACGAACCCTAACCATCCCAGGTGGGCTCATCTGCGATAGATGAAAGTTGTAATGATGAAGAATGTGGCCCATGAAGTTTGTAGCCGGCAATCTGAAATTACCCTGAAGAAAGAAATCTTCATATAGGGTAATGTATCCAGGTGGTGCATCAGCCGCGGTCTGGCCCTGAGCCGGATACCGGGCATCCCACTCTGGTGGGAATCGGAAGCTCCGAACGATTTGTTCGAAAAGCCCTAGGTCCCATCTGAGGACAGGAACTGGTCCTTCCTCAGTAACAGCAACTTCTTGATGTTCTTCACTCATATCGGAAAAATTCTGGAAAAAACTTGGAAGATTTGAAGAAATCTTGAAGATGTGAAGAACAAGTTTGAAGATTCAAAGAAGATGTTTGAGAGAAAGTAACAAAGCAACGAAGAGAAGTGAGAACCTCTCACCTCTCTTCGATTATATATACCCATCGCATTTAATGCGATGGGTAACCGTGCCACTTTCGCCGCTAGGCTAACCAACGAGAGGCTGCCACGTCAAGCGGAAAACCAGGGGTGACGGTTACCACGCGCGCGTGGGCCTCACTCTCCTGACACGAAGTGCAACCGCCGCAGTCGGCATGATGACATCCGTGCCAGAGGTCAACTCAAACGTCGCACTCAACGACTTATCCCACCAACCTGTCAGAAGTTCAAATTTCGAAGTTTCCCGCCATAAAAATTACAAGTAACTTCATGAAAAAGTTACATGAGCCGCGCAAGCTAAACGTCACCTCCAATAACCTTGCGCGCCTGTCCAGACAAACAATAAATCCCTCAAGACCTGCTTGGGTACCAGCGCCATTGAAAACAACAATTTCCACATGCGCCTCACCAATCAGGATCAAAAGGACATTTCCCCTATACTCTTATTTCTCTTATTTTTATTAAGTCCAGAGCTCCAACCACTTGCGTTGCGCATGGTGCAGCACTGGACTGGGGGGACTTGAAGGGGTATGGTCCCAAAAAGTCGCGCAAACCTCCTCTCAGGTTGCGCGTGAGACCATACTCCTTATTTCAGTAAACTTATTAATAAGATCCTCGCGCGCCACACTCCACGTTCTGATCTACCCCGCGCGAGGCACGGCCCTCAAGAGGCTCAGATATCAGCACTTAGCATGAAACAATGGAACAAATAAGCATACTAACCCCGCGCGGGTTAGTTGCTGTCCAACAAGAACCACACAGTAGGGAAGCGCACGGCTACCTACAGTGGTACACAAGGTACAAGTGGCAGTAAAAGGGGCCAATGAGCGTCCAGCAGGCTCTGGTCAATCGTGCGCCACGATCGCCTGACGAGAAGTACACAAGGACGTCTACGTGGCACCAATCAGAGGACGGAGACAACTGTCCCACGATCTCCACTTGTCTGCTGATGACAGAAGGACAACAAGGCCGACAACAATGACACGTGGCTCCAATCAAGGTGCGCCAGCACCGAGGAGCGTCTAGAAGCCACTAAGCGGTCGACGCTAGTGAGACAAAGAGCATATCCGTTTTGTTGTCCGCTTCCGGCCCAAGGCCCATCAGCCCATAACCCCTTACACCTCTCCGGCTATAAATAGAGACCTCATTCCACAGGTTAAACATTGGATTCCCTCTACTCTCACTCTTAGCACTTAATTACTCTCAAAGCAGTCGCTTATTCTCACGCCGGAGCCTGGTTAAGAGGGAAACCCCCACATTCCCCTCTTAACGAGTAACGGTGTTCTGTTTTGCAGGATCAGATTATCAAGTTGGAGCTCAAATATCCATGAGAAGATTAACCATTATGAAAGGAACATAAACCAATCCTAATTAACTCCCTAATTAGATCAGTGTTTCTTCAGCGGTTAATTTGCTCACCTCTATTTGTAGTTGTTTCCATTATCAAAGTGGATAGCTTGTCTAGAGCATTCGCAACGAATTCCTTATCCATTTCCATATATTTTCATTAAAAACAACTACTTTTTCTCTCTCATTTTCAATAAATGATATTTTTATACCTTTATCATTACATTTTCTCTCTCCTTCACTCACAACCATTTCTAAAAATATTAAAAAAAATTATAAGGTTTTTTCTCTCCAGATTTTTTTCCCCATATATTTACAGACGAATTCACAACCACTCAAAAACACTTACAACCATTCCTTATAATATAACTAAATTCCCTCACATATTTTTAAGGTTTTCATTGTGAATGCTCTTACAACCGAGTCTGGTTAGAGGTGCACAAAAGAACCGAGTTGGGAACCAAAACCCATTTTTAACTCAAACGAAACCAGTTTATAACCCCCTCCATTGAAACTAGTCAAACCCTAACCAAATATAAACCGGTTGCAACACAAACCAAAATTTCCCAATAACCGGTTCAACCCCAACCCGGTTTGACAAAAAAAAAACCGGTGTTGACCACCTTCTCCCAACCGGTTAACTCTAAACCTTAAGCCCAATCCAACATTGTTCATACTAGCCCATTCAACTCCAAAACTTGACCCAATAAAAAATAGTCAACTGTGACAAAAAGTCAAATAACCACGTTCCAACTCTGAACATTTCTTTCAAAGCAGGCGTGTGGGGGCCAAACGATCAGTTTTTGGTCCAGTCAAAGTTGTCGCACCACTCCAATAATAATCCAATCAATTCAACTAACCCTCTATATCTTCACCCAAACACCACCTGTTCCATCCATCATTTTTATAAATTTCTAGGGTTTCTCAAGCTCCTTCAATGGCGAGCTCTCTTCTTCCTGATTCCAGTATGATCATCAATCTCCATTCTAATTCAACCGCATCTTCTTCTTCTATTGCTCCTATCGGTTCTCGGATTCGTGTCGATTTTAAGCCGCTTACTGTTAGGTCATTGAGTTCTGATCGACGATCAGGATGTGGACACATCAGATGCCAGGCTCAGTCGGATTCGGATCCGCGATCGGTGTCGAATTCGTCTAGTGTTTCTGCACTTCAGATGCTTAAGACCTCTGCTGCCGGAAGTGAGTTTTTTATTATTGTTTTAGGTTATAATTTTGTAATGTTGTGTTATGATTTTTTATTATTTTGCTTAAAATTGATGGAGGTGATGGATTAGGTAGATTCCTGATTAATTGATTGATTGATTTAATGGAAGTTTGGTAGTTGGTTAGATAGAAAACTGAAACCCTGAGGTAGTGTTTTTCACATAATGTTAATGGAATGTAGATTTCATTTCTTATTTTATTTCGTTTCAACAAAGGAAAGAATTGGAATTGAACAATAACATCAGAAATGAAATCTACATTCCAATTCCATTCGGATTCCATTTCGTTATGTGAAAAGAACACACCTAAATTCCAAATCAAATTTCAATTCCATTACATTCCACGAAACGAACGTTATCTATTTGTGTTATGAACATTTGGTGTATGTTTGGCATGGAGCTTTTAGGAGCTTCTAGCTTTAAGCTTTTAAGAAAATGCTCCTACTCAATAAAAAGACTTGTTTGGTTGAAGGAGCTTGAAGCTTTTAGGTTAGGAGCTTGAAGCTTTTGGTTGAACGCTCCTACTAGTAGCGTTTAGAAGGACATACAAGCTTTTAGGTAAAAAATGACTATTTTAACCTCTAAAGATAATGAACTTTTTAATGCACAAACTTTTTAAATTTTTAGTTATGTCCATTTTGGTCCTTTTATACATTTTATTAAAAGCTCCAACTACTCTGCCAAACACCAAATATATCTAAAAAGCTACAGCTACTAGCTACCAGCTTCCAGCCACCAGCCACCAGCTACTTTTGCCAAACATACCCTTGATGTGTAGAAATTGTTTCATGAACGACTCTGTAATTATTTGTATGAATGATTCTTCTATATGATAGGGGTTCTACTTTTTATGACATTAAGCTTGAAATTTTTTATGCAATTAGTAGTTCATTAGATGCTCCAGTTTGAGCTGATATAAGGAAAAAGTGTGTGTTTACCTTTTAAAACAAGTATTTATTTTTCTACGTTAATGCTATTTAATATCTATTTGTAATAGTCAATTATCACCTGTATAATGATTCTCTAAACACTAGGGAGACCACACCTACAGGGGTTAAGTTTTCTTCAGTTTGACAATTAATTCGTTGTTCTTAACTCATTAGGCGATGCCATCGTTCTTTGACCTTTGTACAATTTGAATATCTTAGCTCTATGTTCTTTCTTTCGAAAGGCGTTACTGTTTTTTTTTTACAATTTGAAAGACTTGTTTATGCTGTTATAATAATACATTTTTCTGCATTGTGTAGGATATACAAAGGAAAAGAGCGGTATTATGGTGATTGGTCTTAGTTTCCACACAGCACCAGTTGAAATCCGTGAGAAACTTTCCATTCCAGAGGCAGATTTACCTCAAGCAATTAGTGAATTGTGTGCCTTGAATCACATAGAAGAAGCCGCTGTTCTTAGCACTTGCAACAGGATGGAGATATATGTCGTATCACTCTCCCAACATCGCGGTGTTAAAGAAGTCACCGAATGGATGTCAAAGGTACCAACCGCATAATAAAATGCATACACTGCTTTATGTCTATATAATCGTCACCAATCAAACCTAGACTTACACACTCCAAATGCAGGTTAGTGGCGTTTCTGTTTCAGACATTCGTCATCATCAATTCTTGCTTTATGAAAAAGAAGCCACAAAACATTTGTTTGAAGTATCTGCGGGACTTGATTCCCTCGTTCTTGGAGAGGGTCAAATTCTTTCTCAAGTAAAACACGTTGTAAAAGTAGGACAGGGAGTCCCCGGTTTTGATAGGAAGATTAGCGGGCTTTTCAAGCATGCAATCACAGTAGGGAAACGGGTCAGAACCGAGACTAATATCTCTTCCGGGTCGGTTTCAGTCAGTTCAGCAGCTGTTGAACTTGCCCAAATGAAGATTCCAGAAAACTCTTATGCTTCTGTAAGAGTGTTGGTTGTTGGAGCTGGCAAAATGGGAAAACTTGTAATCAAACATTTAGTTGCAAAAGGCTGCAAAAACATGGTGGTTGTGAATAGATCTGAAGATAGAGTATCCGCCATACGTGAGGAGTTTAAGGATGTTGAAATCGTCTATCAACCTTTCTCAGAGTTAATGTCGTGTGCTTCGAATTCTGATGTTGTTTTCACCTGCACAGCTTCCGAAACCTTATTGTTTACTAAAGATCAAGTTCAGACATTGAGTAAAGCACCGACACAAAGGTTGTTCGTAGATATATCAGTTCCAAGAAACGTGGAATCATGTGTTTCGGATGTGGAAGCAACCCAAGTTTACAACGTGGATGATCTCAAGGAAGTTGTGGAAGCGAATAAAAAAGACCGTTTACGCAAGGCAGAAGAAGCCCAATTGATCATATCAGATGAAGTCAGAGAATTTGAAGCTTGGAAAGATTCTTTAGAAACAGTGCCAACAATTAAGAAACTCAGGGCGTACGCTGAAAGAATTCGCGCAAGTGAAATGGAAAAATGTTTAGCGAAAATGGGTAGTGACGTGTCTAAGAAAAACCAGAAAGCTATACATGAATTAAGTAAAGGTATAGTAAACAAGCTACTTCATGGTCCAATGCAGCATCTGAGATGCGATGAGACTGAAGGTCGATTTTTAAACGAGATAATTGAAAATATGCACGCGTTGAACCGGATATTTGGACTCGAGATGGAAATTTCCATTTTAGAAGAGAAAATTCGATCCAAGATGGAGAGGTCCCAAGTATAATATTTGACATATTTTGTTGGAAGTTATTGATTCATATATTTTTCTATCACTATATTTGGTGATGAGTAAACTTATGGATGAGCAAACTGATTTGTTCAATTGTAAAAACCGGTATAATTATTATGTTAAAATCAATTCATTGGTTATGTATCTATGAACAACTAATGATGTGTCACTATATAATACCAAGAGGATACATTAATATTCAAATGTTGTTTCGTCGTATGTAATACAGCGCTCGGCTACCATGAGAATCGATAAAATTGATTATGTTGCATAAGTTTTAAATTTTGTTTCATTTTAAAACCTAAAATTTACGCAAAGGCTCTCCGCTTGGTTGAGTTGTTGGGCCGTTGGCACGGTGGTTGATCCATTTGACCTAAGTCAGCAGACGATAACAGTGACTAAGACGATGCAAGCACTTGGTCTGGACACTTTGATGTTAGTTTGGTCGAATGGGGCGGAGAGTCTGTGTATAGAGCTTTGGTTCACCACCTTAACAAATAAGTTCAGTTATTTCCTATGTATTTTGTAACGATATGTGCAAGTCTTGTACTCTTGATGGGAGATAATTAGAAATCTTCAAGTTCAACATATATTATAATTTAGAGTTAACTTTTGTTTTACTTCATGTGGTTTAGTCATTTTAACGGTTTTACTCCAATAGTTTAAAAATAACCATTTTCCTCCCTGATCTTTCGACTTTGTCGCCAGTTTGCTCTCTGGCTCTAACTCAGTTAAAACATTCAATTAAAAGTAGGGGTGTTTCGGTAGTTTACTCCCTGGCTCTAACTCAATTAAAACGTTTAGTTAAAAGTCGCGGTAGTCGTGGTCGGCAGGTGGTAGTTGCAGGTGGTTGTGGATGGTGGTGGCCGGTAAAAAGAGTGGTTGGAAAGATGGGGATCGGAAAAGAATCACTTATATACATGTAAATAAACAAGTTATAGGTTTATTTAGGTGAAAAGACTTACATGCCCTTGCTTTTATCTATAAAATTACCAAAATACCCTTCTAGCTAATGGATTTTTTGGATGGAGTTAGAGATGGGAAGCAAAATGACAATAAATTAGAAAAATCATGAAGGAAAATGACTATTTTTAAACTATTGAGGCAAAACCATTAAAATAGCCAAATCACAGGGAGCAAAATGGAAGTTAACTCCATAATTTATGTATAAGGGTGGAGGGTATAATAAGCGGGGAGTTGTGCGGGGAGTATAAGTCACCGATCGGTGACTATACCGATCGATTGGGGGTGACTATACCGATCGATTGAGGGTGTTCGGTGAGTTGGAGAGAGGGTGGGGAATTCGGTGAGTGTTTACCGAAAAGGGGGGAGAGTGATTAATGTGGTTTTTGACCGATTTCCCATTTTTTTGAACGTTATTTTTTGACCGTTTGATTTTTTTTTATATAAAACCCATATTTTCAATCCATTTAAAACACACAACTTTTCTCCATCCAACTCTATTTTTTTAAAAAATTCACTTCTTCTATTTTTTCAATGGATGATATACCACCGCTATTCCTTCCAATTGATATTAGTGAAGACGATGATTCTTCCTCGAGCGATAGTAGTTTAATTTTTTTCCAAAATCTTATTAACAAAGCCGCTCAACTGGAAGACACGAGAAAAAGGAAAACTGTCCATCGAGATCGAGTGAAATGTCACGAAAACCTTATGAGAGATTATTTTGTCGAGGAGCCCGTATTCAACGAAGAGGTTTTTCGTCAAAGGTTTCGTATGTCCAAAAGGTTGTTTTTAAAAGTTTTGAGTGACGTGCAAGCGAATAACTCGTGGTTTCAAGACGCCGCAGATGCTAGTGGTAGGAAGAGTTTTACATCGATTCAAAAAGTTACTTCGGCGATTAAGCAACTAGCAACCGGTAACGCTCCAGACGAGTTCAACGAGTATTTAAATTTTTCCACAAGGACTTCCCGAGAAAGTCTAGAATATTTTTGCGAAACGGTATGTAATTTATACGCTTCCGTGTTTTTACGTAGACCTACTAGCCACGACGTTGCGCTCTTGTACCAAGCTCATGAGGAGAAACGTCACCTTCCTGGGATGTTGGGTAGTCTTGATTGTACACATTTTGTTTGGAGAATGTGTCCAACGGAATTGCGGGGTCAATATATGAGGGGGGTCACAGTCACCCGACAGTTATGCTCGAGGCGGTGGCCTCTCAGGAATTATGAATTTGGCTTGCTTTTTGTGGTTCAGCAGGTTCACAAAACGACATCAACGTGCTCCAACAATCTCCGTTATTTCTTACTGAGCGAAATGGAACTGCACCAAAATGCCCATTTTACGTGAACAACCACTTGTACAAGCGTGGATACTATCTTACCGATGGAATCTACCCTACTTGGTCCGTGTTTGTGAAATCATTTTCGTATCCTCACATTGTGAAAGAAAAGAAGTTCAAGAGGCAACACGAGGCGGCAAGAAAAGACGTGGAGTGGGCTTTTGGTGTTTTAAAGGCAAAATGACATATACTTCATCGCCCAATGCGTGCTACGAGTGTTAAAAAAATTAGGATGGTCGTATATGCATGCATTATTATGCATAATATGATTCTAAAAGACGACGGAAACGCGATTACACCGGTACATATTCGGGATCCTCCAGTCGAGCCCGTTTTCAAAGACACTACTTATAACGAGCTCATTGATGAAGATACGCATTATAGACTAAAATATGATCTTGTGGAGCATCTTGGAGAACAAGATTTACCCCACCTTTTAGCGGATTCCGACGACGAATAGTTAAATTAGGTTTTTTTTTTAATTTATTTTTATATTTTAAATTAGTTTTTCTAAATTTATTTTTATATTTTAAATTAGGTTTTTTTTAAATTTATTTTTATATTTTAAGTTAGGTTTTTTTTATGTAATGCGTTTTTTAATTAAAAGTACCTTTATTTACATTAAAATATGTTTTGTTTATTTATGAATAATTTCTATAAAACAAAAAATATATAACTCAAACACCCTAGGGTGATTGACCATACCCCTGATTGAGTGCAAAATGAAGAGTGGAATGAGAAGTTGACATGATATAATATTATTGGGTCGAATTTCATTCAAACACCCTAGGGTGATTGAATATACCTCCACCTTAAGGATCCTACTCATTTGTACACACAGGTGTCATTTATACATCACGTGTACGTTAGTCATACTTTAAAGCATGATTGACGATTTGTCACATCATCAATGTGTATGTATTGTGTAATTGGGATTTTATAACTCGTGTTGGGCTTTTAAGCATGATTGGACGATTCGTCAACATCTTTGAAGCATGATTGATGATTTGCAAACATCTTTGTCTCATATTGGTAATGTTTTAAACATGGTGGTCGATTCATTTGTGATTTACCTATACCGGTGGATGATAACGGCGACTAAAACGGTGTAAGCATTTCATCTTACAGTTTTTTCGTTATGTTAATCAATCGAATGAACTGAAAAATCTTTTTGTGTTGAGCTTTGATTCACCGTCTTCACTAATGTGTCTCTTTATCTCTCATGTGGTCATGTATTTTGCAACAATATATGCATTCAAATTTTATACTCTTTATTGGAGATGACTAGTTCCAAGAAAAAGTTGTGTCACGTCATCTTCAACTTTTGTTTTCAATGGTCTAAGGTAATGTTTGGTGGTCATCTTTTGCAATCAAATATCCTAGTCTTTTGTTCACATACACATCATAAAGCTTGCATAGAATCAGGTAAAATAAGATGTTAACAATAAAACAGAATCTTACACTTTACATATAGTATTTTAAGACAAAAAGTAAAGATATATTTCTATCTACTCAAAAGTACTACATCATCATCATACTCAGTAACTCCCATCAATAGCAAAGGTAAGGTAGGGTCTGAGGAGGGTAAGATGTAGACAGCCTTACCTCTACCTCGTAGAAACAGAGAGTCTGCTTCGAGTCATAAAAGTTATATTTAATTGTTTTCAATAAGGAAAAAAAAAAAAAAACCTGTTATCTGTCTAATATAGATGAATTGAATATACTAGGAGGAGAAGACGACTTTTGCAATGTATAATTGGGTTTAGAACTCATGTTTGACTTTTAAGCATTATTAATGATTTGTCAACATCTATGTCTCACAACATTATTGTCAATAATTATTTCTCCCAAACTTCATCTTCTAACACACTTCGATAAAATTTTTCTTCTCTTAAAATAACAAGTTTTTAAATCGATAACTTTTATTATAAATCACTTCACTACTTCACTAACTCGTAACTTTAATTTTGATTGATTATTTCTAGTTGAACCCACAAGCACCCTCTCTACCATCCGATAAGATTGTGTCATTAAACTCATTTCAACGATGGAGCACTCCAAGTTGAACCCGCAATATCATCCGCCTTCAAACCCCTCTCAACTTCTCAAGCATACCTACAAAGTCCGAGTTAAACCACTGGTTCACCAACCCTAACTTCAACCCGCCATGGGAACCACATGGGTTGTCGCTCTCAACCTTGACCAACCCGCTTGAATTTTCTCCACCTAAGCTTGAACCCACCTTGAATATGTAGCTACCGAAAGACATTTGAATAATTTCTTTTTCCGAAAGTAATGGTTATTGTTAAATATTTATAAATATAAAACTCATGATATTTAGATGTAAAGGATTGTTGTTAAAAATATATTTTAAAAATAAATGTACGCTTTTAAAATAATTAACCTAGGACAATGTTGCCAATAAATAGTACATTGCTTGCATGAGTCCATGAATAAGTGGGAGACTTTGTCCACAGTGGAACAAAGCCAAACGAGGCTCAGGCAACTTTTAATATATGTCCAAATTAAATAAATAAATAAATTGTCGATTGTCCTCACATGTTAATTTAGTGGTTAGTCATTTCATATCTTTCTTTGAGATTTCAAATTTAACTCCTATTAGCATCACTTTGAAGCAGGACCGGCCAATCCGTACCAAAGCCCAAATTTTCAAAGAGCCCGAAAAGTCTTTATAAGCTTTTATACATTTATTAAATTATATATTTAGTATATTCAACTGTTTATTATGTAAAAAAGTATTGGTGGTGTAGTGGAAACAAGGGCGGACCTAAGTCCAACCCAAGGTGGGAGGGCGCACCCCCGGGGGAAAAAAATTTAGTGCTAAATTCCGTCGAAAATCTCGTCCGCACCCTTTGGAATTTCGTCCGCACCCCTTGGAATTTTTCGACTGCACCCTTTAAATTTTTCGTCCGCACCCCTTAGGTAAAAAGTATTATCAATTTATATTTTAAATTTTTTTAGTAAACTCTTATTTTTTAAAAAAATACTACCTAAATTATTTAACTTTTAATACCTAACTAACTAAACCCAAATACCCATACATTTACCCACTTATAATTCCTAACTAGCTAGCCCACTAAGTCTTAGCTCATTAACCAAACCCAACAATATTTCAAACTATAATAAAATAATTAAAGCCCAAAACCTTTAGAAATTCTCTCTCTCTCTCTCTCTCTCTCTCTCTCTCTCTCTTGCGTCCCTGCACTGCCAACGAACAACATCACCCAGCGATAACAGTCCAGCAGCCGGCAACCACCGTAATCAGCCACCATACCACCGTCGTTTGACACCAAATCTAACCGGAATCCGAATACGGGTAAGTTTCTTTGTTATTTTGATGATTTTGGTTGATATAATAGGAGAAAAAAAGGTAATAAAGTTGTTAAATAGGTTTGAATTTTTATGTGTTTTGACGCTGTTTATGGTTGTTTAGATGATTTTTAGGGTGATTATGTTGTTTATATATTTTTAGGGTGATTACAACTTACGTTATGATTTCTAGGGCTTGGATAGTTGAAAACTAAAATTGAAACATTATGTTATGGAGCGATGAACTTATGTTATATAGAGAAAGAATTGCTTAAGAAATTAATTTTAGATGATATTTTGGATAGATTTCAAAAAAAAAAATGAAAACTCGTAGGGCGTCGACGTTTTAATTATGTTTGTAACAAAGTTTGACATGTTTTTGATGATTATAGAAATTAGTTTTACATGACCCGGCCGACCCGACCCGACCCGATACAAACCGATTTTTTTACTTATATACCTAGGGGCCTAAAATTTTTAAAAATGTTTCGCACCCCCATGGAAAAATTCCTAGGTCTGCCACTGAGTGGAAAATATATTCAACCATCTATTATGTAAAAAATTGTTAATGGTGTAGTGGAAAAAAAACCATATCAAGATGATGTATAGGTTTCAAGTTCAAGTATTCGCTCCACCACTAAAGTTTTATTTTTTAATTCATTTTCCCTTAGCCACGATTTTGGGCCCAACTCTTTTTTACGCCCAAGGCCTAATTTTTTTCGAGAGTTTTCGGGGACGACGCTGCTTTGAAGGATATTAGTGGTGGGAATAAAGTTTAGAACTAGGCCTTTCTGAGAGTCGGCAGTTCGAAACCGAACCGAACTAGGTTTTATTGCAGTGGAAGAAACCAAGTCCAAAGGTTTTTTTATGGGTTGAAAGTAGAGCAAAAACAATTTTCTTCTCGATTGGTGTAAATTTTTCTTTCGTATAAGCCCGGACTCCTCTCATGTAATCTAGCTTCTCGCTACTTTATGTGTCTATAAAATTCAACCTTGAAAAAAAAAAGCTCTTTGGTTCATTAAAAAATAGTAACCATTGAGAAACTCACATAATAATGTTAAGAACAAAGTTTTCTATAACAATGTTGTTGGTCGTATATCTTAATGTCACTTTTTAAAGTGTATTAAGTTATACAATTTTTAAAATCGATTTTAATTATAGGGAAAATATCAAATAGGAAGTTAATTTTCGCTAGGAATGATAGGAAGCCATAGGATTATGACATGTGGCAACATTTAAAATAAAGAAAAATGGTATTTTAGTCAATCTAACTCCTTCTTCTTCCTTTTTCAAAACCAAGTAACTTCAAAACCCGCCATCTTCAACCATTTCTTCACTTTCTATCTCAATAATCACTACATTATAGTGCGATTTTCATCACCAATCAATGATTCAAAACCCGATCAACGTGTTCTCGTTTTTTTCCGGTGATTTTGGAGATAATCACTCGGTTCGTTCGATTCGAGCATTGATAAGTGTTTCTATCATTCAAATTTCGTCAATTGATGAAGAAATCGGCTTCGATCCATGTAAGAAATTCTTTAATTTCATTTTCACGATCTGGGTTTTTTATTTAGTCATTGCGTTTTATGATCTTGGCGGGGGTCCGGGGGCGGCAGCCCCTGGTAGCGGGGTCCCAGGGGCGGCAGCCCCTGGCTGGGGTTGAGCTTCAGAAAAAAAAAAAAAAAATTCGATTAAATTGCTGTACTAAAAACGCATCAGAAAAATTAATTTTTATAAATAAGAGAGTTCACAGTGACAGACAGTTTTATGTGTCTATTGCGTTTTAGAAATAAGAGAGTTTTATGTGGTTTCTGGCTATTGCGTTTTAGAAAAAAAAAAACACATTTTTAAGTGTTTTTAGTCATTGCGTTTTAGGTAAAACACATTTTTTAGGTGTTTTCAGTCCATTGCGTTTTAGAATGAGTCATTTTTAAGTGTTTTCTGGCCATTGCGTTTTACAAATAAGACATTTCTTTGTGTTTTTGGTGCATTACGTTTTAGGTAAAACACCTTTTTATGTGTTTTTTGTGCATTGCGTTTTAGGTAAAACACATTTTTATGTGTTTTCTGGCCATTGCGTTTTACAAATAAGACATTTCTTTGTGTTTTCTGGCCATTGCGTTTTACAAATAAGTCATTTCTTTGTGTTTTTGGTACATTGCGTTTTAGAAAAATGTCATTTTTTAGGTTTTTTTTTTCATTGCGTTTTACGTAACTGGTGGTTTTTCGATTGCGTTTTACGCAACTGGGTTTTAATTTTTTTTTTAAATATAGCAATAGTATACTCGTTTTAAAGATAAAAAACGCTCGTTTTTTGGTGCAATTTTTATAAAAAAATAATGTCGTATGAAAGAATTATTAACGTTTAAAAAATGGGGGGGAATTTGAGGAGAGAGAAACTATTGGCTTGGATTGACTAGAATGCCCTTGAACAAACTCACGCGCCTCTTTTCTTCCTTTCAATTTCCCTGATTTATTCTTAGCCCTTGATTAATGGATGGTCAAGATCACTTCCTAGCCTTCCTAGCCAAATAAACTTCCTATTGTATTTACACCCTTTAATTATAATAGTATAGTTGATAATCAACTATTAAAATAAGTATATTATAATCACACAAAATTCCAAAATCCCATCTTTATTTAGTAGAGACTTATTTAAAAAAAAAAAAAAAAACATACGCAGTAAACAAGCATTATTTATAATAGTCCTCTTTTACTAATTATATGCAATCTAGTACTTCAATATACATATAATCATGAGTAGTTATATGCACGTTATCCTACAAGATCTTTGCTTGATATGTTCTCAAATAACATAATCATGAAATGATGGTAATTATGATCATTTGGTTTTGTAAGCATGTAAATATAATATTTTGTGATCATTTGGTTTATGGTGGTACCATAGAAGGTTGAGTGGGTTCGTTTAAGGATGTTCAAATAGCTTGTTACTTGCAGTTCACTTGTCAACTTGTAAAAATTATCTTGTTAGCTTATTTGGCTCAAGCTAACTGACTTGTATGATTGTATCAATATCTTTGGCTCAAGCTAACTGACTTGTATAAATATCTGAGCCGAGTGTTTGCTAAATGTAGATTAGTCATATAAAAACATGAGTTAAACCACAGGTTGATTTGGCACATGTAACCTGCCTGATGATTTGTATAAATTAGCTCATTTCTTTGTATATCAACAATTTGATACAAAAATATTCAAGACCTGTAAAATTTAATATTGTTGCTACTCTGTTACTTAAGACCTCTGTAAAAAAAATACATAACTATTAAAAAATTTGATAAAAACAAGTTGGAGAAAGATTAGTACGAGCCCAATTTCTCTCTTGATTATAACTACATAGTCGAGTTTGATTTGTCTGAGTTAATATTTGCTTAGCTTTAACTGGCTCATTAACCATTTAGACAGACCAAATTACACATTAATAATTTATCCAGCAACGTTGTTTATAGATCTTTTAGATTAACTCATAATCTCTGATTCTATTACTAAACTACAAATTTATGTATTTATCACGGGTATTAAACCCTCACCATTTTAAAGGACAACTATTTCCAACACTTTGTTATAGTTTGGTCAAATGTCCTTTGGTAATATCGTTTGTAGATTTATTAAAAGAAAATAAAGAAAAGAAGTGTGATTGTGATTAACGAATTGGAAAAGAACAGAGTGTTATAAAACAGGTACATGTGAACGCATCCAAGGGTAAGTCATGCCCAAATGGACTGCTAGGATCACTACTAGACTTGGTCATGGATAAAAATGTCCACCTGGCTACAATAAACTTGGCCCTTTGCAGGTGAGGTGGTGTCTCTTTCTCACTGGATCCCACCACTTCCTGCTCCCTCCCAAACTATACTCGACACGACTACCTATTTATTCAAATAACACTACTATTTTATCTTCATTTTATTTTATTAAGTACAAGTATATTCGGTCAACATTTATACATGCATTAACAATTACATATGATACTTACAAGATTAAATATTCATAATCTTTCTGTACCATCTTAAATATCTAAACATTAGTACGTACAAGTCATCAAGTTTTTGAATTAGTAAATAAAAACTTTATTTTTGGTCTGGCTAAAGATAAAAGAAATAAGGTGCAACACAACTACATAAGGGTGTAAGGGGTGCTCACCTAAGAGGTGAGTCCCCTCTCTTACGCCCAACCAATCCTCGTGTGCCACGTCAACTCCCCTCTTAAACTCCCCTAACACCCTAAATTGATGGCGGCACTCCCCTCTTAGGTGACTTGGTTTTTATTAAAAAAAAAAAGAAAAGAAAAGAATTGATTGGACGCCGCCTCCCTCTCTCCTCCCTCTCTCTTCGGTGAATCACCACCGGTTTCACTCCCTCTCTCTACCTCACCGATATGTTGGCGGTGCATCCCCGCTCGGCAAGTGACCTCCCCGCATGGGTTTTCGGTGGGTACCCCGCCCACCCTAAGAAATCATGGTGGCCTATTGTGGGACTGGAAGTGGTGCAGACTTCCTAATTGTATAGAAGAAAAAAACGAGTGGGAGGAACTGAAAGAGCTATTACTTCAGCAAACTATTGGACGGAACAAGGATACATGGAGGTGGAAGAACAATGCAGCGAATGGATATTCGGTAAAGGAGATTCGGAAGGAATTGGCTGGAATTATTGATGTGAATGCAGAACCAAATATCTTGTAATGGAGCAAAATAGCCACGACCAAGGTAAATCTGTTCAACTGGAGAGCCATCGAAGAAAAGATTCCAACACAGGTTGCCTTAAGTCATAGGGGAATACAAATGAGTTCAACGGACTGCAAAGTTTGTAGTTTAGCTCCCGAAACCGCAAACCATATCATTATACAGTGCCCGTTCGCTAAAGAAGTTTTGTCACACCCCTAATTTCCACGTGTCACCGGTGGGCCCGGTGGGGGATTCCGTGACGTAGTTGATATCATCATATGTCAAACATCACAAATTATAATGCACAGCGGAAGCAATTGAAAATAGATTTATTTCAACTATTAATTGTAATATCAAGTATCACAACCAGTCAAAATAGATCCACAGGCGGATCGAAGTAAAAAGAAAGAAATTGTTCAACAGATTTAAGCATCTCAAAAGCTTGCGAGACTCTACGATGCTAAGGAGAAACCAGCCTATTCCGTATAGCACCTGCACTTAATCTTTTTGGGAAAAATACGTCAGTTTGCACTGGTAAATACAATTTAACTGACTCATTTTGAAAATATTTAAAAATACTGGTTTTAAATGCACAAGGCACAAAACATTTTTATTACTTGGGAATAATTAAGCAGAGTTAAACTTGTAAAAGATTTACATGTTTGTTGACCGTTCAGTCGCCCGAGTCGTGTCGGGTTTAAGGTTAAATGACGCACCACATGGTATAAGTCCGCGGCGGGAAGCCAACGTTAATACCTTAAAATAATAGACATAAAACCGGGTGTACGCCTACACCCGACTGTCGAGGTCGTGGCCAAAAATGATGCCAAGGATATCCGGGACATGGTCATTAAGCTCCCAAAGGTACAAGAAACAAACAACACCAGATTTTCAAACGGGTCCCATTGGTAATACCCATCTACTAATGAGATGGAACCAACCGCCCGACCAAGCAGTATATTACATACCGTACCCCCCAAGCCCGTATAGGGAAAATAAGTTAAAAGTATTTACCTGAGCCAGTATAACCACAATTTCAAAAATGCACGTGTCTTTTACTGGGCTCCTATTCTGGAACGAAGGTTATAATAACCTATTAGAATCCTAACGGGTCTTTTAACATAGCCTAAGCTTAGACCGGTTAGTTTCAAAGAGTAATTATGGTTTAATCGCGAGGAATGCGAAAACTGGGGAGGAATGTGATTTAGACCCTACAAGCTTGGATACTTGTATAATATGGGTAAACTAAATACATTCTTAATTTTGAGACTTAGATGATATGGTTTGACCCGCTTTGGCTAATATGTGTGAACTAGTCACATAAGCCGATCCGAACGCGAAAGTGCGTAACGAGTAACCATATAAGTCATATGCAAGTTTCCTGAGATTATATGCTCCAAATATGTTGTAATATCAGAAAGGTATGCCCAAATATGCCCCAAATGTTCTTATATGCCAATTACGCCTCATAAGGGCATTTTAGTAATTTTACATAGGCTAAAAAGGGTAAAATGGGAAATCTGGGTTTCCAACTTTAGGCTACTGTTATAATGTATATTTTTATAAAATATATCAGTAGGTTTTAAGCCTTTTATATAAAATCTTATTTTGACATATACTATGTCGTGAAAATGCCTAAAAAGGCGATTTGGAGCCATTTCCGGGTTTAAAAAGAAAAGCTGGTATATTTTTTTTTTTGTATTTCCAGAAGGCTCAAAATATGATATTTAATATAACGAATTAGTAGAAAAAGGTTTCGGGTCAAAAGGTTATGTAAAACTCATTTTATGACCGAAAAGGGTAAAACCGGCATAAGCCGAAAGAAGCTTAGAACCTCTAGTTATGCTCAGCCTAAAAATAAATAAAAATCTTTAAAATTCCCAAAATATTATTTCATAACAGTGGGTATAAAGTTTTGGCATAAAATTCGGGTTTAGATAGGCTATGCGTTAATTACGCTAATAATTTACTAAGAAAGCCTCCATTTACGCTAATAAGCATAACTTTTTAATCTAGACCTTAATTTGATGTCAAATTTTGGGGACAACTTTATATTTCAGTAACTAAGGTGTCAACCCTTTTAAATTATCAAAAATTATGATTTTTGGACATTCGGGCATAATGGTCAACATATGGCATTTTAACGGAAACATGCATACGAACTAGATGTCTAATGAACCACATTGTATAATCACAGGAGGATATACTAACATGTTAATAGGCTCAAAAGAAGCTCTAAGGTATAAACAAACTTGACTAAAACGGGTCAGAACTGAAAGTCAAAGCGAAAGTCAAACTATGCGACTTTCGGTTCCGAACCGGGTCTAAACAGAAAATTGTCGAGTTGAACATGTTGAAACATGTTCTTACACTTATTACCAAGTTATATAAATTTTCAAACAGGTTACATACGACTTATATTGCTAATTATGCGTTAATTCAAAGATAAGCATTCTGTTGACTTTTTCTAATTAGCTTTGACTCGACAATTAACATGCTTAGAGTGGGAATCTGGAAATACCCTTTTAAAGGTTTGTTACCCACTTAATTACCTTCCTAAAGGTACTTTTAATTCGTGATTAGACAAGGTACATTATGCTTAATCACGAAGTCAAACCTTAATTACGACGGTTTGACTTTCGCTTAATTAACTAAGCTAGAAAGGATTAAAGAGGGTTAAGGACACTTACAAGAGTCCTAAGATGGATTAGAGAGCTTAAGAAATTGCCTTGATGACCAGAGGATTTCCAGAAGTGCCTAGCCAAACTTCCCAAGTGAGCAAAGCTCAAATGTTCAAGGTCAAGTTCTTTATATAGGGAACCCAAGACTCTTGGATCAAGCCAAGCAAGTCTAGTGTTGATATAAGATCATTACAATTGTCCCTAAGGGGCTATAAACAGCCTATGCAGCCCATAGTAACTCAATTTTACAATTTAAGTCGGTTACAAGCAATGGACAGGCAGCTGTCCAAAACATACTGCCAGCGACGGTCTTACGGACCGTAAGCTTGAGGCTTTACGGTCCGTAAGGACCTCTTGCGGACCGTATGCTACATGCCTTGCGATCCGTAACCAACTTTACTGAAACATAGTTCAGGTGCCTTCTTTACGGACCGTAAGTCTAGAGCTTTGCGGTCCGTAACCGTTCATGCGGGACAGAATCTATATACCCTGCTTACGGACCGTATGCCAAGGGCCTTGCGGTCCGTAAGCGATGACCAGAAGACAAAAATTTTGCAACTTTAAAGTCTTGACCATGCATTTACAAGACCGAAACATGCCTATCTTTTGCAGCTTGTGGGACCATCTGACCAACCTTTGCATGAGGAGAAGACTCTTACATGTCCCCTATTTCATTTATTCACAAAGGTCTTGACAAATTGACGGATATTTCAAAGGAATGGGTCTTGAAGTTTTTTATAGAAGTTGGCCATTATATAACTAATGTTAATCACAAGGATCTTATTAAATTTAGGAGTAGTAACAACCTTCATTTCCATAGTCCTTAATAAAGATGAACTTTATTTATTGAGAACAACCGGTTATTGTACGAGATGATCATAAACTGATTTAAGGATCTTGGGATTTATAAAATGTCGGGTCGCTCAGAGGTGATTTAATAACATGTCGCCCTTGGGTCGTTCAGCGGTAACTAAAATACATGACGCCCCTTTTTAATTAAGTCCTACCACAAATCTCTTTATTAAACCCGGTTTCTCTGACACGTCTGTCGCAGAGGACACGTGTCTTTATTTAATTGGACAGGAACTTCCGAGGTGTCACATCCTCACCCCCTTAAAAGAAATCTCGACCTCGAGATTTATTGGAATAATTGAGGGTATTTCTCCTTCATCGTGGATTCTAACTCCCACGTATAATCAGGACCTCTACGGCCCTCCCATTTGACCTTGACAATGGGCACATACTTCCTCCGAAGTTTCTTTACCTGTCGGTCCTCAATTGACACAGGTTTTTCTATAAATTTCAAACTCTCATCAATATGCACATCTGTATGGGGTATGACTAGCGATTCATCAGCCAGACATTTCTTTAAATTGCAGATGTGGAACACATTGTGAATGCTACTAAGCTCTTCTGGTAAGTTTAACTTATAAGCCACTGATCCTACACATTCGATGATTTCGAATGGTCCAATGTATCTTGGGCTTAGCTTACCTTTCTTCCCAAATCTCATTACTCCCTTCCAAGGAGACACTTTGAGCAAAACTTTATCGCCGACCTCAAATTTGAGGGATTTTCGCTTACCATCGGCATAGCTTTTCTGCCTGTCACGGGCAGCTTTTAGGTGCTCAATGATTTGGGTAACTTTGTCAGTCGTATCCAGGACTAACTCCGGTCCTGATACTTGAACGTCTCCTACCTCGGCCCAGCAAATGGGCGTTCTGCATCTTCTACCATATAGAGCCTCAAAAGGCGCAGCCTTAATGCTGGTGTGGTAGCTATTATTGTATGAGAACTCGATTAGAGGCAGGTGTCTATCCCAACTTCCTCCTAGGTCTATCACACATGCACGAAGCATGTCTTCTAGGGTTTGAATAGTACGCTCACTTTGCCCATCCGTCTGCGGATGATAAGCCGTACTGAAATTCAGTTGCGAACCTAGAGACCTTTGGAAACTTTTCCAGAAGTGAGATGTATATCTGTTATCTCGATCAGAGATGATGGATACCGGTACGCCATGTAGAGCTACTATCTTATCCATATATAATTGGGCTAACATGTCAGAACTGAAAGCTTCTCTAATGGGTAGGAAATGAGCTGACTTAGTCAGTCGATCCACTATCACCCAAATGGTATCATTTCCCTTTGGTGTTTTAGGCAACTTGGTTATAAAATCCATCGTTACCATCTCCCATTTCCAGGTGGGAATCTCAGGTTGTTGCAGCAAACCTGACGGTTTCTGATGCTCAGCTTTAACTTGAGCGCACGTCAGACATTTAGCCACATGGGTGGCTATAGACTTCTTCAAGCCTATCCACCAATAATTTGCCTTCACATCCTGGTACATCTTATCCGCTCCAGGATGGACGGAATATTTAGAACTGTGGGCTTCCTTAAGGATGACGTCACGAAGACCTCCATAAATAGGAACCCATATTCTTCCATTCAATCTCAAGATTCCGTCCTTACCATAGGATAACTGTTCTTCAGTCACTCCTAGGTTCTCATTGGGGTAATTAGCTTCTAGCACTGCTTCCTTCTGTGCAGCTAACAACCTTTCATGCAGACCATTCCTGACCTCAATGCTTTTGGCGTTGATTCGGATTGGCTTTATCCTTTCCTTCCTGCTGAGGGCATCTGCGACTACGTTGGCCTTGCCTGGATGGTATCTTATTTCACAATCATAGTCATTTAGAGTTTCCATCCATCGTCGCTGCCTCATATTCAATTCTTTCTGGTTGAACAGGTGTTGCAGGCTTTTGTGATCAGAGTAGATCACACACTTCGTGCCATACAGGTAGTGCCTCCACAACTTTAGTGCAAATACAACGGCACCCAATTCTAAATCATGAGTGGTGTAATTTTTCTCATGCACTTTCAATTGTCGTGAAGCGTAGGCAATAACCTTGCCTTTCTGCATTAACACACAACCCATCCCGGTGTGTGATGCATCACAATAGACTACAAATTCATCAATACCTTCAGGTAACGTCAACACAGGAGCGTTACTTAATTTCTGCTTCAAAGTATCGAATGACTCTTGCTGCTTAGGCCCCCAATTGAATTTACTATTCTTGCGAGTCAGCAAAGTTAGGGGTGCTGCAATTCTTGAGAAATTCTCGATGAATCTCCTGTAGTATCCAGCTAAACCTAGGAAACTGCGAATTTCCGTAGGTGTCTTTGGTTCTTGCCAATTCATGACGGCTTCAACTTAGCGGGATCCACTTGAATACCACGCTCACTGACCACGTGTCCAAGAAATTGGACTTCTCTCAACCAAAACTCACATTTGGAAAACTTGGCATACAGCTTTTCTTGGTGAAGCAGCTTTAGAATACTGCGGAGGTGTTTCTCGTGATCAGCTTTACTCTTGGAATAAATGAGAATGTCGTCAATGAAAACTATGACGAATTTATCCAAGTAAGGTTTGCAAACGCGATTCATGAGATCCATGAATGCGGCAGGTGCGTTTGTGAGCCCGAAAGGCATCACTAGGAACTCGTAGTGGCCATAACGAGTCCTAAACGCAGTCTTATGAACGTCTTCTTCCTTAACCCTCAACTGATGATATCCTGATCTCAGATCTATCTTGGAGAAGTAGCTTGCCCCTTGAAGTTGATCGAATAGATCGTCGATCCTGGGTAGAGGATACCTATTTTTAATGGTAACCTTGTTGAGTTCTCGATAGTCGATACATAGACGCATCGAACCATCTTTCTTCTTGACAAATAGAATTGGTGCTCCCCAAGGAGATGAACTAGGTCTTATGAAACCTTTAGCCAGCAAATCATCTAACTGTGTTCTCAATTCCTTCATCTCCGTTGGCGCTAGTCTATACGGTGCCCTAGCAATCGGTGCGGCTCCAGGAATAATATCGATTCTAAACTCCACTTGTCGGTCTGGTGGCAAACCAGGCAGTTCTTCTGGAAATACTTCAGGGTATTCAGATATAACGGGGATATCTTCAATCTTCGGCTTTTGTTCATCAATGGTTACCTGTGCCATATAGATGACACAACCATTCTTCAAACATTGGGATGCCTTGAGCATAGACAACTGCTTAGGCAATCCATGACGAGTATCTCCTTGAATAGTGAGAGACTCACCACTTGGAGTCTTGATTATTACTTGCCTTCTACTGCATACGATCTGGGCTTGGTTATGTGATAACCAATCCATACCCAATACTACATCGAAACCAGCTAATTTGAAGGGTAGCAGGGATAGAGGAAAAGAGTGGTTCCTAATGGATATAGTACATCCATCTAACACAGTCGAGACTGTTTCTAAGGTACCATCTGCTAACTCTACCTCATACTTAGCACTAAGGGTTTTAACAGGCAATCTTAACAGCTCACAGAATTTACTATCCACAAAAGATTTATCCGCGCCCGAATCAAATAATACTCTTGCGAAAACGTCATTAATGAGAAACGTACCAGTTATGACGTTGTCGTTCTGGATGGCTTCTTGGACATTCATTTGAAAGACCCTAGCGTTGGTCTTCTTTCCATCCTCAGCCTTCTTGGTGTTCTTTGGGCAGTTAGTCTTGATATGCCCTTTTTCGTTGCAACTAAAACAAGTTGCATCCTTTATTTTCTTGCATTCAAGAGTCCTATGCTCAGAGGACTTGCATATCCCACACTTTTTGGATTGAGATCCTTGCTCAAACCTGCACCTCCCAAAATGGTGCTTTTGACAAGTCTTGCACTTGGGCCTATCGCCCGATCGGTTCTCATTTTTCCTGGCCTCAGAGCCCTTCTTACCATCACGGTTTCCCTTATGCCTCTTGTTGGATCTATGAGAGTTATCATCTTCCCGTTTCCTTTTGTCAGATTCCGAACTTTTTAGAGCTCTCTGTCTTGCTGCATCTTGGGTGAGTGACAGAGATAAGTCGGTGACAGATCGAAACGTAACTGGTCGCGAGGCCTTCACACTGGCCTTGATCTCAGGGGCCAAACCCCCAATAAAATGCGCGATCCTTTTTGGTTCAGGGGTTACCAGGTAAGGTACTAATCTGGATAAGGTGTTGAAACTGGTGAGGTATGCTTGACAATCAAGGTTCTTCATAACCAAGGATAGGAATTCAGATTCAATACGCTCAACCTCATGTTGAGGGCAGTAGTTTTCCTTGATAAGAGCAACAAACTGCTCCCATGACATACTATACAAGGTAGCTTTCCCAGATGCCTGGATCAATGCTCCCCACCAAGCCAACGCCTCACCTTTGAAGGATTGTGATGCAAACTTCACCATGTCCCTCTCAGCACATCCACTAATGTCTACCACCGTCTCAATCTCATCGAGCCATGTCATACAATCAACTGCCCCTTTCTCCCCTGTAAACTTTCGAGGTTTACATGACACAAAATACTTATACGTGCAGCCTTTAGCACGTGGGGTTTCATCAACCACAAGCTTTTTAGGGTGAACACTGTTTTCATTAGAGGAATGACGATCCTCATCTTTCTTAGGTTTGGGAGAAGCAGGTGGCGGCTTGTTGCGAACCTCAGAATGGTTCTTTGGCTTAGCATGAGGTGCAGACAGGGTTCTACTGTGGGTTTCACTGAATTCACTATACTGTCGCGCTAAGGCTTTGTCAACTGCTTCATTTACAATTGCTTTTAATTCGGCACTGGTTACTAGGAACTTTACATCATCACGGTTCTCAACCGGATGGCTATTGGCTTCCTCTGATCTAGTCATGTAGCTTCAACACTACATATAATTAATAGACAAGGTTTTACTTAAAGGCTCTTTTATAGTATTTTATGTTCTATTAACCAAGGTTTTAAATTGCCATTTTAGGTTAATTTATTAAAACATCAGGATTTTATTATCCTATAATACTTTAATCCTTAGCACATAGGCCTAGTCACAAGGACAATTAAGATAATTCAATAACCAAGATTTTTAAAATATCAAAGTGTTTTAGGTAGAATTATAGTTCTATACCATTAATTAACAGGGAGTCATAAGCTACCACTGTGTTTAGTCACGGAGGACATTTAATTATTGCCCACAGGCACTTCACTTTCAAAGAAGTGGTTTAATAAATTAAGGGAATTCAGAAATTAACCCAATATATACATGGCCTGTGTGACTTTACTGATTCACAGTTTGCCAAGAGCTTTAACATACTAGATGTTAATAATTGGAATCTATTATGTGGGTTATACCATCTTGGCCAGGTTTCAATAACACAAGGGCTAGGCTTTTCCTCTAAGATTCTTTTAATAATAAACGCAGAACAGTCCTAAATTGAGATGTTAATTATGGATCTTAACCTAATTATGGAACTACCATCTTGGCTTTGTTTCACAAAGCTAGGTCTTGGTTCACTTTAGATTTTACCAATTAATTATAATGGCAGATCCTTTTAAATTTTTCATTTATTTTCATAATTTATGCATGCAATAATAAAGAAACTTAATTAAAACATCTCACACATAGTTTTAAGACAGTACAACAATTGCCCAAACGGGACTTCTACTAAAATAAATAAAAATGCCCACGCAGGGGCGGGAAACAAGAACAAACCCACGCAGGGGTTAACTAACCAAACTTGCTCACGCAGGAGCGGAATACAAACCACAAGCTCACGCAGGAGCTGAATACTGGAATAACAAGTCCACGCAGGGACTGAATTACAATACAAATAAGTAACAAGGGTTTTCAATGACCCCTCCTCTTCGACTTCCCCTTAAGTAAATCTGACAGCCCCTTGAAGAATCCTTGCTGCTCTTTGTGGTCTTCACGAACTTCTTGTTCAACTTGGCTCAGCCTCTCAAGGACTTCCTGTTGAATCGGTGGCTGAGGCGGCTGATACACCGGCGGAGGAGGTGGCTGATGCTGGTACCCATAAGTCGGGTAACCAGTAGTCCATGGCCCTCCATATGGTCCTTCAGGATGAAGAGCATTGTAATCCCGAGCTACTAGGTATGGATCTACCTCTGCATAACCGTAGTTGTAGTTGTAGTGGGTGTGTGCCGGCTGCTCAAATGGGTTGTACGCCGCTGATCCAGCATATGCAGGAATCGGGTTATCGAAACCCAGAGGTGGTACCACAGGTACTGAGTTGACCTCTGGTATGGGGCTTGACGGACCACCATCATAGGGGTCTTCTTCCTCCTGGAGTGGGGGATAATGGCTGCCACTAGATGGCTGGGGAGTAGCAATCCGAACTCCACCTCGCACGGACATCCGTGCATTAGACCTTCTTCGCCTTGGTGGTTCCGGAGGCGGCTGCTGCGGCTCTACTGGCGGTGGCGGCGGTGGCGTGACTGCCACAAATTGATGACCCACTGAAGGATCCTGTTGCTGCTCATGATGCGAATGTTCAGACGGTGTGAAGTACCAGTCAATGTTTCGGAACCTTTCTTCGTAGCTGTCTGGACCACGATATGGCGATCCATGAAATGATGACCCATCTGATATCTCGATGGGGTGGTTCGGCGTTCCTGATGCTGGCTCCACTGGGTCAGTATCCTCATCCATGTCGTTCTCCTCTGGAAAGTGGTCTCCCGGTCCGAGTGGGTTAAAACCCATGGGTTCAGGCAAAAGGTTAGCCGGGTTAAACCGGCTTTGGAAGACGGGTGTTGGGCTGCCAAAAGAATGGTGAGAATTTGATCTTTGGAGAGGTATGAAAGCTGGAGGCTGGTTATTGGGCTCGTTCTCAGAATTGGGCCCAAATGAATGTTGGTACGAAGGAGAGGAGCTAAGGGATACTGATCGCCTTCCTGGTTCGACATAGAGTCTCCAGGGCTCTTGCGGGCTGGTGCTCATAGTAATGGATGGGGTTCGCCGGTGCGAAGGCCCGGCTTCGTGATCATGACCTGTCACGGGTCCTTTGCCTCTACCTCGAAGGAATCTGGGTGGCATGATGACCTGCATACAATATTTAGATAACTACAATAATATAATTATAAAAGACTCAAAATAAAACAAAGCAGAGTTTGTCCTATGTTCAATGTCTAGACTTGGAACTCGAAGAATGTGCAAATTTGTGCACCGAGATTAAACACAAAAGGTTAGTGTTTAATTCACTCAGTGTTGGCTCTGATACCAACCTGTCACACCCCTAATTTCCACGTGTCACCGGTGGGCCCGGTGGGGGATTCCGTGACGTAGTTGATATCATCATATGTCAAACATCACAAATTATAATGCACAGCGGAAGCAATTGAAAATAGATTTATTTCAACTATTAATTGTAATATCAAGTATCACAACCAGTCAAAATAGATCCACAGGCGGATCGAAGTAAAAAGAAAGAAATTGTTCAACAGATTTAAGCATCTCAAAAGCTTGCGAGACTCTACGATGCTAAGGAGAAACCAGCCTATTCCGTATAGCACCTGCACTTAATCTTTTTGGGAAAAATACGTCAGTTTGCACTGGTAAATACAATTTAACTGGCTCATTTTGAAAATATTTAAAAATACTGGTTTTAAATGCACAAGGCACAAAACATTTTTATTACTTGGGAATAATTAAGCAGAGTTAAACTTGTAAAAGATTTACATGTTTGTTGACCGTTCAGTCGCCCGAGTCGTGTCGGGTTTAAGGTTAAATGACGCACCACATGGTATAAGTCCGCGGCGGGAAGCCAACGTTAATACCTTAAAATAATAGACATAAAACCGGGTGTACGCCTACACCCGACTGTCGAGGTCGTGGCCAAAAATGATGCCAAGGATATCCGGGACATGGTCATTAAGCTCCCAAAGGTACAAGAAACAAACAACACCAGATTTTCAAACGGGTCCCATTGGTAATACCCATCTACTAATGAGATGGAACCAACCGCCCGACCAAGCAGTATATTACATACCGTACCCCCCAAGCCCGTATAGGGAAAATAAGTTAAAAGTATTTACCTGAGCCAGTATAACCACAATTTCAAAAATGCACGTGTCTTTTACTGGGCTCCTATTCTGGAACGAAGGTTATAATAACCTATTAGAATCCTAACGGGTCTTTTAACATAGCCTAAGCTTAGACCGGTTAGTTTCAAAGAGTAATTATGGTTTAATCGCGAGGAATGCGAAAACTGGGGAGGAATGTGATTTAGACCCTACAAGCTTGGATACTTGTATAATATGGGTAAACTAAATACATTCTGAATTTTGAGACTTAGATGATATGGTTTGACCCGCTTTGGCTAATATGTGTGAACTAGTCACATAAGCCGATCCGAACGCGAAAGTGCGTAACGAGTAACCATATAAGTCATATGCAAGTTTCCTGAGATTATATGCTCCAAATATGTTGTAATATCAGAAAGGTATGCCCAAATATGCCCCAAATGTTCTTATATGCCAATTACGCCTCATAAGGGCATTTTAGTAATTTTACATAGGCTAAAAAGGGTAAAATGGGAAATCTGGGTTTCCAACTTTAGGCTACTGTTATAATGTATATTTTTATAAAATATATCAGTAGGTTTTAAGCCTTTTATATAAAATCTTATTTTGACATATACTATGTCGTGAAAATGCCTAAAAAGGCGATTTGGAGCCATTTCCGGGTTTAAAAAGAAAAGCTGGTATATTTTTTTTTTTTGTATTTCCAGAAGGCTCAAAATATGATATTTAATATAACGAATTAGTAGAAAAAGGTTTCGGGTCAAAAGGTTATGTAAAACTCATTTTATGACCGAAAAGGGTAAAACCGGCATAAGCCGAAAGAAGCTTAGAACCTCTAGTTATGCTCAGCCTAAAAATAAATAAAAATCTTTAAAATTCCCAAAATATTATTTCATAACAGTGGGTATAAAGTTTTGGCATAAAATTCGGGTTTAGATAGGCTATGCGTTAATTACGCTAATAATTTACTAAGAAAGCCTCCATTTACGCTAATAAGCATAACTTTTTAATCTAGACCTTAATTTGATGTCAAATTTTGGGGACAACTTTATATTTCAGTAACTAAGGTGTCAACCCTTTTAAATTATCAAAAATTATGATTTTTGGACATTCGGGCATAATGGTCAACATATGGCATTTTAACGGAAACATGCATACGAACTAGATGTCTAATGAACCACATTGTATAATCACAGGAGGATATACTAACATGTTAATAGGCTCAAAAGAAGCTCTAAGGTATAAACAAACTTGACTAAAACGGGTCAGAACTGAAAGTCAAAGCGAAAGTCAAACTATGCGACTTTCGGTTCCGAACCGGGTCTAAACAGAAAATTGTCGAGTTGAACATGTTGAAACATGTTCTTACACTTATTACCAAGTTATATAAATTTTCAAACAGGTTACATACGACTTATATTGCTAATTATGCGTTAATTCAAAGATAAGCATTCTGTTGACTTTTTCTAATTAGCTTTGACTCGACAATTAACATGCTTAGAGTGGGAATCTGGAAATACCCTTTTAAAGGTTTGTTACCCACTTAATTACCTTCCTAAAGGTACTTTTAATTCGTGATTAGACAAGGTACATTATGCTTAATCACGAAGTCAAACCTTAATTACGACGGTTTGACTTTCGCTTAATTAACTAAGCTAGAAAGGATTAAAGAGGGTTAAGGACACTTACAAGAGTCCTAAGATGGATTAGAGAGCTTAAGAAATTGCCTTGATGACCAGAGGATTTCCAGAAGTGCCTAGCCAAACTTCCCAAGTGAGCAAAGCTCAAATGTTCAAGGTCAAGTTCTTTATATAGGGAACCCAAGACTCTTGGATCAAGCCAAGCAAGTCTAGTGTTGATATAAGATCATTACAATTGTCCCTAAGGGGCTATAAACAGCCTATGCAGCCCATAGTAACTCAATTTTACAATTTAAGTCGGTTACAAGCAATGGACAGGCAGCTGTCCAAAACATACTGCCAGCGACGGTCTTACGGACCGTAAGCTTGAGGCTTTACGGTCCGTAAGGACCTCTTGCGGACCGTATGCTACATGCCTTGCGATCCGTAACCAACTTTACTGAAACATAGTTCAGGTGCCTTCTTTACGGACCGTAAGTCTAGAGCTTTGCGGTCCGTAACCGTTCATGCGGGACAGAATCTATATACCCTGCTTACGGACCGTATGCCAAGGGCCTTGCGGTCCGTAAGCGATGACCAGAAGACAAAAATTTTGCAACTTTAAAGTCTTGACCATGCATTTACAAGACCGAAACATGCCTATCTTTTGCAGCTTGTGGGACCATCTGACCAACCTTTGCATGAGGAGAAGACTCTTACATGTCCCCTATTTCATTTATTCACAAAGGTCTTGACAAATTGACGGATATTTCAAAGGAATGGGTCTTGAAGTTTTTTATAGAAGTTGGCCATTATATAACTAATGTTAATCACAAGGATCTTATTAAATTTAGGAGTAGTAACAACCTTCATTTCCATAGTCCTTAATAAAGATGAACTTTATTTATTGAGAACAACCGGTTATTGTACGAGATGATCATAAACTGATTTAAGGATCTTGGGATTTATAAAATGTCGGGTCGCTCAGAGGTGATTTAATAACATGTCGCCCTTGGGTCGTTCAGCGGTAACTAAAATACATGACGCCCCTTTTTAATTAAGTCCTACCACAAATCTCTTTATTAAACCCGGTTTCTCTGACACGTCTGTCGCAGAGGACACGTGTCTTTATTTAATTGGACAGGAACTTCCGAGGTGTCACATCCTCACCCCCTTAAAAGAAATCTCGACCTCGAGATTTATTGGAATAATTGAGGGTATTTCTCCTTCATCGTGGATTCTAACTCCCACGTATAATCAGGACCTCTACGGCCCTCCCATTTGACCTTGACAATGGGCACATACTTCCTCCGAAGTTTCTTTACCTGTCGGTCCTCAATTGACACAGGTTTTTCTATAAATTTCAAACTCTCATCAATATGCACATCTGTATGGGGTATGACTAGCGATTCATCAGCCAGACATTTCTTTAAATTGCAGATGTGGAACACATTGTGAATGCTACTAAGCTCTTCTGGTAAGTTTAACTTATAAGCCACTGATCCTACACATTCGATGATTTCGAATGGTCCAATGTATCTTGGGCTTAGCTTACCTTTCTTCCCAAATCTCATTACTCCCTTCCAAGGAGACACTTTGAGCAAAACTTTATCGCCGACCTCAAATTTGAGGGATTTTCGCTTACCATCGGCATAGCTTTTCTGCCTGTCACGGGCAGCTTTTAGGTGCTCAATGATTTGGGTAACTTTGTCAGTCGTATCCAGGACTAACTCCGGTCCTGATACTTGAACGTCTCCTACCTCGGCCCAGCAAATGGGCGTTCTGCATCTTCTACCATATAGAGCCTCAAAAGGCGCAGCCTTAATGCTGGTGTGGTAGCTATTATTGTATGAGAACTCGATTAGAGGCAGGTGTCTATCCCAACTTCCTCCTAGGTCTATCACACATGCACGAAGCATGTCTTCTAGGGTTTGAATAGTACGCTCACTTTGCCCATCCGTCTGCGGATGATAAGCCGTACTGAAATTCAGTTGCGAACCTAGAGACCTTTGGAAACTTTTCCAGAAGTGAGATGTATATCTGTTATCTCGATCAGAGATGATGGATACCGGTACGCCATGTAGAGCTACTATCTTATCCATATATAATTGGGCTAACATGTCAGAACTGAAAGCTTCTCTAATGGGTAGGAAATGAGCTGACTTAGTCAGTCGATCCACTATCACCCAAATGGTATCATTTCCCTTTGGTGTTTTAGGCAACTTGGTTATAAAATCCATCGTTACCATCTCCCATTTCCAGGTGGGAATCTCAGGTTGTTGCAGCAAACCTGACGGTTTCTGATGCTCAGCTTTAACTTGAGCGCACGTCAGACATTTAGCCACATGGGTGGCTATAGACTTCTTCAAGCCTATCCACCAATAATTTGCCTTCACATCCTGGTACATCTTATCCGCTCCAGGATGGATGGAATATTTAGAACTGTGGGCTTCCTTAAGGATGACGTCACGAAGACCTCCATAAATAGGAACCCATATTCTTCCATTCAATCTCAAGATTCCGTCCTTACCATAGGATAACTGTTCTTCAGTCACTCCTAGGTTCTCATTGGGGTAATTAGCTTCTAGCACTGCTTCCTTCTGTGCAGCTAACAACCTTTCATGCAGACCATTCCTGACCTCAATGCTTTTGGCGTTGATTCGGATTGGCTTTATCCTTTCCTTCCTGCTGAGGGCATCTGCGACTACGTTGGCCTTGCCTGGATGGTATCTTATTTCACAATCATAGTCATTTAGAGTTTCCATCCATCGTCGCTGCCTCATATTCAATTCTTTCTGGTTGAACAGGTGTTGCAGGCTTTTGTGATCAGAGTAGATCACACACTTCGTGCCATACAGGTAGTGCCTCCACAACTTTAGTGCAAATACAACGGCACCCAATTCTAAATCATGAGTGGTGTAATTTTTCTCATGCACTTTCAATTGTCGTGAAGCGTAGGCAATAACCTTGCCTTTCTGCATTAACACACAACCCATCCCGGTGTGTGATGCATCACAATAGACTACAAATTCATCAATACCTTCAGGTAACGTCAACACAGGAGCGTTACTTAATTTCTGCTTCAAAGTATCGAATGACTCTTGCTGCTTAGGCCCCCAATTGAATTTACTATTCTTGCGAGTCAGCAAAGTTAGGGGTGCTGCAATTCTTGAGAAATTCTCGATGAATCTCCTGTAGTATCCAGCTAAACCTAGGAAACTGCGAATTTCCGTAGGTGTCTTTGGTTCTTGCCAATTCATGACGGCTTCAACTTAGCGGGATCCACTTGAATACCACGCTCACTGACCACGTGTCCAAGAAATTGGACTTCTCTCAACCAAAACTCACATTTGGAAAACTTGGCATACAGCTTTTCTTGGTGAAGCAGCTTTAGAATACTGCGGAGGTGTTTCTCGTGATCAGCTTTACTCTTGGAATAAATGAGAATGTCGTCAATGAAAACTATGACGAATTTATCCAAGTAAGGTTTGCAAACGCGATTCATGAGATCCATGAATGCGGCAGGTGCGTTTGTGAGCCCGAAAGGCATCACTAGGAACTCGTAGTGGCCATAACGAGTCCTAAACGCAGTCTTATGAACGTCTTCTTCCTTAACCCTCAACTGATGATATCCTGATCTCAGATCTATCTTGGAGAAGTAGCTTGCCCCTTGAAGTTGATCGAATAGATCGTCGATCCTGGGTAGAGGATACCTATTTTTAATGGTAACCTTGTTGAGTTCTCGATAGTCGATACATAGACGCATCGAACCATCTTTCTTCTTGACAAATAGAATTGGTGCTCCCCAAGGAGATGAACTAGGTCTTATGAAACCTTTAGCCAGCAAATCATCTAACTGTGTTCTCAATTCCTTCATCTCCGTTGGCGCTAGTCTATACGGTGCCCTACCAATCTGTCACACCCCAACCAATGGCGGAAACATCGGGATGAGACGAAGTGTGAAGATTGCTCGAGACATCATAACGCTATTTGTGACAATAATTTAATAATCGAAATTTCATTTCCAAAATAAATGTCAAAACATTACAAGAAAAGCAAATAACAACATTGTTCAACATAATATAAACAAAATTGATACAACACTTTAAACCTAAACGTCTAAGTGAGTATTTAGGCATCTTTGCTATCCGTTTTCATTTCATCATCATCAACCTGTAACATGTTTAAAAATACAATTCAATGCAAAAGCAAAGGCGAGTATACAAGTTTGGTACGTACATAGCATAAGTTAAAAAGTGTGATCAATTCCTCATGGCAAGCATATGATTCAAGATAAACCTTAAATATGGCATGTGTCTAACATATCAAACCAAGAAAACGCAATATGCTCAAGACATAACCTCAAGTTTACGGGCGGGTCGTTAATCCTATAGCGCTACATATGTCAAGGTTTGGCTCGTACGAAGTTAATGATAAGTTCAACACATAAGAATAACCCAAGTTTAAAGTATCAAGTCATCACGTATACAAGCATGTTATAGGAACGTTCATGTGTTTAAGCAAAATGTTCATGTGTAAGTTTTTGATAAGTAAACATGTTACACCCCAAAAGTGGTAAAAGTAAAAGGGGGGGGGGGAAATACGAGTATACTCACGGTTTACAAGTGGTGACTTGAAATTCCGAGAGCAAGTTTGTAGATGAATTAGTTCGGAGCACCTTGTCCTTCTACACAAGGAAACGTAGGTGTGTGAGTTTGGCGTATAACGGAAGATTATAGATTCGGAGTTTTTAATATATAGAAAGTAACATAGGTGAAAATAATCATCTTGTACGCATAACTCTTGTTCTTGACACTATTGAAACTCAAAAGAGTTGGTATGATTTCATGGATTCTAAGATCCATTAGAGTCGTAACAAGGGCATGGTCATAGATGATGTAACGTCCACTTAACAAATAACTATTAAGTCATCATCAAGTCTTAGTTACTTAGATGTATACATATAGAATAACTTAGATATTATATAGTTTACAAGTCTTATGATTCAAGCATGAGGTAGGAGATTAATGTCTCCATTTAGGTACCTCTTTGTGTCATAGAATACATACATGAGGTAGGAAGAACAAGCTTCCATTTAGGCACCTCTATTGTTCACCACTACACTTGTTGTTATAAACAACAAGGAGGGTCATGAACATACAAGTATCAAGGTATTAACAACAACTAATCTATAGCAAAACATCAAGTAATGAGTGGATTCTTATGAAGGATAGCCCAAGCTAATCCAACCATCACACATTCAACAAGTTTCACACTTGAACATTACTTGTGGGTAAAACCCTAATTAAAAACAGAAAGTTTATGAGGTTTTAACCTCTGATTTAGATGTCTCAACCTTGTTTTTAAGCTTAACCAACCATGGGATAAGTTGTAAGCATTAGGACATAGGTATGAGATGTGTTGGACACAAGTTGCATAGATTTAAACAAGTTTTTGATGAACATAAAAACAAACAGAAAGTTTATGGACTATTTCGGGGCATTTCCAGGTCTGATTTCTCCAAGGAGAAGTCTAGGAATCGAACCCCATGATTATACAAGCAAGTAGGAAAAAGAATCGAGTGAATCGGATAAGAATTGAGTGAGTTATGCTCATTTTCGTGAAGGGGTGTCAATCTACTCGAACCTTTGCTTTCAGCTACGGTTTGGAGGATGTTTTGAGAGTTTTTAGTGTTGCAAAAGTGGTAGGGAGGCTGGTTATAAGTGGTATTTATAGGGGGAAGGATTAGGGTTTCAATGGGTTGGGCTTTGGAAGTGTTTAGAAGGGGTTACACCTTGAAACTAGCCCACAAAACCCAACTATATGGGGCTGAATTTTGCTGAATTTGGGCTGCCATGTTTCTTTAGTTTTTTATTTTTTAAAACATTATAATGAGTAATTTTATTAGTTAAGTTGTGTAATAATATGCAACAATGTTTCCCCTAACTTGTAACAAGGTGAAATATGAAATAAAACATGATTTAACTAGGCAAAAAGTGTAATGTACAAGTATGTAACATGTTTGTAAGTAACAAGTATATGTCACATATTTACAAGTTCAACATATGTTTGTAAGTATCACAAAGAAGTTTCAAATGATCTCATGATTAATCGTATTATGGTGTATGTATAGTATGTAACAAGGAAATGCAAGTTTTCATTCATGATCAAAATCTCGAGTTTACAACGAGTACTAGAAGGAACGAGTACAATGATACAAAGCTTCCAAAATTAGCAACACGAGTAAGACAAGCTATAAATAGAAAGTACAAAACACAGGGCGTTACAGTCTCCCCTCCTTTAGGAAATTTCGTCCCGAAATTTAGGAAGACTCAGGGAAAAGATGAGGATATTTCGATTTCATTTCGCTTTCGAGCTCCCAAGTAAATTCAGCGCCACGTTTTCCTTCCCATCGAACTTTGACAATAGGAATTCGACTGCGCCTCAATTGCTTGGTTCCTTGGTCCATGATTTCGACCGGTTTTTCTACAAAGTGAAGTGTTTCGTTGACTTGCAAGTCTTCGAGAGGAACGTGGAGTCCTTCGTCAGCTAGGCATTTCTTTAAGTTGGACACATGGAAGACAGGGTGTACATTGCTGAGTCCTTCAGGCAGGTCCAGTCTATACGCAACCTTGCCAATCCTTTCGAGAATCTTGAAAGGACCAACGTAGCGAGGTGCGAGTTTCCCTTTCTTGCCAAATCGAACCACGCCTTTCCAAGGGGATACCTTGAGAAGCACGTTGTCACCTGTCTCGAATTCCATAGGTTTGCGTCCTTTGTCAGCGTAACTCTTCTGTCGGTTCCTGGCTTTCAATAAGTTGTCTCGAACCTGTAAAATCTTGTCCGTAGCCTCTTGTATAAGCTCGGGACCGGTGATTTGGGCTTGACCAATCTCGTGCCAAGAAATAGGCGAACGGCACTTGCGACCATACAATGCTTCGAAAGGAGCCATTTGGATACTCGTGTGATAGCTGTTATTGTACGAGAATTCAGCCAAGGGCAAGTATGAATCCCAGTTGCCACCAAAATCTATTACGCATGAACGAAGCATATCCTCTAAGGTTTGGATAGTACGCTCGGTTTGACCGTCAGTCTGAGGATGGAAGGCGGTGCTAAGGTTAAGCTTAGTACCCATAGCAGATTGAAAAGTTTCCCAAAGACGAGACGTAAAACGAGCATCACGGTCAGAAATGATATCAATGGGCGTCCCATGACGACAGATGATTTCCTTCATGTAGACCTTAGCCAATTTCTCGACTTTGAAGTCTTCACGAATGGGGAGGAAGTGAGCTGATTTGGTCAATCGGTCAACGACGACCCATATGCTGTCATGACCAGCTGTAGTGCGAGGAAGCTTAGTGATGAAATCCATGGCAATGCTCTCCCACTTCCAAACGGGAATTATTGGTTGTTCGAGCAAGCCAGAGGGACGTTGATGTTCAGCTTTTACTTTGGAACACGTAAGACATTTAGAAACGAAGGTGGCTATATCCTTCTTCATTCCAGGCCACCAATAGGAAGTACGCATATCATGGTACATCTTATCGGCACCAGGGTGAATAGAATATTTCGTGTTATGGGCCTCCTTCATCAGGAAATTGCGAAGATCGTCACGATTGGGAATCCAGATGCGATTGAGATAGTATAGAATACCATCGGGTTTGGACACAAGACTATTCTCAGCACCACATTGCATTTCGTTGTAGAGGTTACCCTCATTAACGGATGTATACTGGGCATTACGTATGCGATTTTGAAGATCGTGGACGAGTTGGAAACAACGGATACTTTGGACGTGAGTTTTACGACTCAGGGCGTCGGCTACTACATTCGCCTTACCCGGGTGGTATTTGATTTCGCAGTCATAGTCGTTTAACAATTCCACCCAACGACGTTGACGCATGTTTAGTTCTTTTTGATTGAAGATGTGTTGAAGGCTCTTATGGTCGGTGAAGACTACACATTTAGTACCATAAAGGTAGTGTCGCCAAATCTTCAATGCAAAAACGACCGCACCAAGTTCAAGGTCGTGAGTAGTATAGTTTTTCTCATGAATTTTGAGTTGCCTCGATGCGTAAGCGATAACTTTGTCACGTTGCATAAGGACACAACCAAGACCAAGGTTTGAAGCGTCGCAATACACGACAAAATCATCGTTACCATCAGGAAGCGTTAGGATAGGAGCATTGCAAAGCATGTCCTTGAGCGTTTGAAAAGACTCTTCTTGTTCGGGACCCCAAACAAAAGGTCTCTCTTTTTGAGTCAAGGAGGTCAAAGGAACAGCGATTTTCGAAAAGTTGGAGATAAAACGACGGTAGTAACCAGCAAGACCAAGAAACGAACGGATTTCGGACGGAGATTTAGGTGCGACCCAATTTTTCACAGCTTCGATTTTTGCGGGATCAACGTGAATACCAAGTTTGTTGACAGTGTGACCAAGGAATTGAACTTCTTGTAACCAAAATTCACACTTGGAGAATTTGGCATATAGGTGTTCAGTACGAAGGAGTTCAAGAATAAGGCGCAAGTGTTGCTCATGCTCTGCTTGCGTCTTGGAATAGATGAGGATATCGTCGATGAAGACGATCACAAAACGGTCCAAGTATGCTTTGCACACGCGGTTCATTAAGTCCATAAAGACAGCAGGTGCGTTGGTCAAACCAAAGGGCATGACCACGAACTCATAATGACCATAACGCGTACGAAAGGCGGTTTTAGGCACATCTTCTTCGAGTACTCGAAGTTGATGATACCCAGAACGAAGATCGATCTTTGAAAAGCAGGTTGCGCCTTGCAATTGATCGAAGAGGTCATCAATGCGAGGAAGAGGGTATCGATTCTTGATAGTAAGCTTGTTGAGCTCACGATAGTCAATACACATACGAAAGGACCCATCTTTCTTCTTGACGAATAAAACGGGAGCGCCCCAAGGAGAAGTACTAGGGCGTATGAAGCCTTTGTTAAGAAGCTCTTGAAGTTGACTCGAGAGCTCTTGCATCTCAGAGGGTGCTAAACGATAGGGGGACTTAGCGACAGGCGTAGCGCCAGGCACTAAATCGATGCGAAAATCGACAGAACGAGCAGGAGGAGGACCAGGAAGGTCTTCGGGAAATACATCCGGAAAGTCACGTACAACAGGAACGTCACTTATGCTTGGGCCTTTATCCTTCTTTTCCACGATGTGGGCGAGAAAGGCGAAGGTACCCTTGCGTAAGCACTTGTTTGCCTTGATGCATGACATAAGCTTAAGGCCTTGAGAAGGCTTTTCACCATAGACGTGTAGAGAATCACCATTTGGAAGAGGCAAGCGAATAAACTTCTCAGAACAGACAACTTCAGCACGAACTCGCCTAAGCCAGTCCATACCTACTATGACGTCGAAACTACCCATTTGCATAGGTATGAGATCGATTGAGAACGTATGATCGTTAAGGATTAGTGAACAATTGGAGAGAACAGAATTGACTTTGACGGTTTTACCATTAGCAACTTCGACAGCGAAAGATTTTGGCAACTTAGAGCGTTTACACTTGAGCAAAGACTCGAATTCTAACGACACAAAACTTTTATCGGCACCAGTATCAAATAGGCATGAAGCATAGACATGGTTAATGAGAAACGTACCAGTGATGACGTCGTTTGCACTTTGAGCCTGAGCTGTGGTGAGAAGGAAAGCTCGACCCCTAGCGGGTTCTTGAACCTGTTGTTGTTGTTGGGGTTGTGGCTGTGGTTGTTGCTGTCGAGGTTGTTGTGGTTGATATCGTTGAGGACACACATTGGCCATGTGGTTGGTATCACCACACGTGAAGCATGCTCGCACAGGGGCGACTTGATTTGGAGCCAAAAGAGCTTGGTTTTGGTAGGCCTGTGGGGGGATACGACAGTATGGCGAGAGATGCCCATACCGGCCACACTTGTCACACTTTCGACAATGAGCGTTTGGGGGGTGATGATATCGGCATTTGTCGCACTTTGGGTGCGTTCCAGTATAAACCTTGCGTTCACCATCGAAAGCAGGCACAGTTTGAAGGGGTTGTGGGTTTGGCGGAGTGACGACCGCGCAGTTTTGGCTTGAAGCCTTCCGCTTCTTGCCTTGGTTTCTCTTAGATTGCTGGGAGGGTTTAGACTCATTAGGGGAGTCAATGGTGGCTTGGTGCGCATTCTTTGTTGAAACCTTGTCAAAGGTTCCATGAAGAACACAATTGTTGTTAAGTTCGGTAGCTATGCGGTACGTGTCTTCAATGGTTTGAGGGTTGGCAGATGCAAGATGGTTTGTTAAAGAAGGTGCAACACAACGAATGAATTTGGCCACGGTTTTGGGGGCGGTTTCTACTTGACCAGGGCATAGAACACTAAGCTGCTTGAAGCGTGTAATCAAACCATCCATGTCACTCCCTTTTTGCGTGAGGTTCCAGAATTCATTTTCCAACTTTTGGAGTTCGTGAGGGGGACAAAAGTGATCCTTCATAAGTTGTTTGAGATCGTCCCACGGCATAGCGTGTGCGACCTCGTTTCCTCTCTTGTTACGCTCAGTTGTCCACCACTCAAGTGCCTTTTCACGAAACACACCGGTTGCATTCAAGGTTCTTAGTTCGTCAGGGCAACCACTTTGCAAGAAGGTAAGCTCGATGGCATCAAACCAGTTCATCATGGCGGTAGCGCCATTCTTGCCGGTAAATTCTAAGGGTTTACAAGCCATGAAGTGCTTAAATTGGAAGGTCGATTTGGGTTTGTCGGCCTTTGAGTCGACCGAACCATGGGGTGAATCGGTTTGGATCTTGCTAACAATGTCGGGTAGGACCTTTGCAAATTGTTTAGCCATAAACTTCATACAATCCTTTTGGGACATGGCGGAGGAGGTCGAACCCTTCTTTGACTTGAGTTTCTTGGATGAACTAGAAGACATCTAAAAGATTTGAAAGAGAAGGGAAAGGATGAGACTTTGATCATTAATTGAAAACAAGGTTTGTGTATGCAAAGCAAGTAGATGTTCAAGTACCAAGTAAAGTTCACATAAAGCATAAGTTTCCAACACACATTCAACATGTATAGCACATAAGTTGCGAATAGGAAAATATAAATTTAGTTGGTTCATGAGAATTATTATTGTTTGTGATTGCGATAATGTGCGACATGATTAAAACGACATTTCGAAATGAATGAACGTTCAAGTATAAAATCACATATAAATTGAGATACATAAAAGAGAGGCTCAATAAAACATAGGAATGTTTCGGGTAGAGAAACCCCGACAATTCCAAAGTGGGTCGAAAGTCCTTTCGATTTAGAGATATTGTGCTTTGGCCTATAAGTAAGATACTCTCGTCGAGAAGCGATTAACGGTATCTTACCCTTCCGGTTACTACACATCTCTAAATGATTGGAACATTCGGGACTTTGGCGAGAATAAAAAAAATCAAGGAATGGGACTTAATCGACAAGATGCGGGTTTCACCCCTAACTTGACGATTTCGTACCCTAAATGTGGTTGGTACTTGTCGGCCAAAATAAAATTTTGACACTTTGACAAGGGTCCACTAGAGTTGAAATGGAAATTACCATTAAGTTGTGGATGTCACTCCTAGCTTAATGGTGAAATTTCGTGCAAAAATAGATTAAAGGTAGAGTGAGAGTCGTTTACCAAATTGTGGGTTTCACGCCTATTTTGGTAAAGTTGTCTCGTTGATGTTACAAGAGTATAAAATAGCAAAAGTGTATTCGTGTTAGCCTTAGGAAAGGCACATAAATTTATTAACAAGAAGTGTAGCTAGGAAGCATGTAAGATAGAGCACAAATGTTTTAAACAACAAATAAGAGACAAAGTTCCTAAAACTATAGACTAGGGCAAAAGTTTCCTAATTCCCTATAGCTATGGCTCTGATACCAATCTGTCACACCCCAACCAATGGCGGAAACATCGGGATGAGACGAAGTGTGAAGATTGCTCGAGACATCATAACGCTATTTGTGACAATAATTTAATAATCCAAATTTCATTTCCAAAATAAATGTCAAAACATTACAAGAAAAGCAAATAACAACATTGTTCAACATAACATAAACAAAATTGATACAACACTTTAAACCTAAACGTCTAAGTGAGTATTTAGGCATCTTTGCTATCCGTTTTCATTTCATCATCATCAACCTGTAACATGTTTAAAAATACAATTCAATGCAAAAGCAAAGGCGAGTATACAAGTTTGGTACGTACATAGCATAAGTTAAAAAGTGTGATCAATTCCTCATGGCAAGCATATGATTCAAGATAAACCTTAAATATGGCATGTGTCTAACATATCAAACCAAGAAAACGCAATATGCTCAAGACATAACCTCAAGTTTACGGGCGGGTCGTTAATCCTATAGCGCTACATATGTCAAGGTTTGGCTCGTACGAAGTTAATGATAAGTTCAACACATAAGAATAACCCAAGTTTAAAGTATCAAGTCATCACGTATACAAGCATGTTATAGGAACGTTCATGTGTTTAAGCAAAATGTTCATGTGTAAGTTTTTGATAAGTAAACATGTTACACCCCAAAAGTGGTAAAAGTAAAAGGGGGGGAAATACGAGTATACTCACGGTTTACAAGTGGTGACTTGAAATTCCGAGAGCAAGTTTGTAGATGAATTAGTTCGGAGCACCTTGTCCTTCTACACAAGGAAACGTAGGTGTGTGAGTTTGGCGTATAACGGAAGATTATAGATTCGGAGTTTTTAATATATAGAAAGTAACATAGGTGAAAATAATCATCTTGTACGCATAACTCTTGTTCTTGACACTATTGAAACTCAAAAGAGTTGGTATGATTTCATGGATTCTAAGATCCATTAGAGTCGTAACAAGGGCATGGTCATAGATGATGTAACGTCCACTTAACAAATAACTATTAAGTCATCATCAAGTCTTAGTTACTTAGATGTATACATATAGAATAACTTAGATATTATATAGTTTACAAGTCTTATGATTCAAGCATGAGGTAGGAGATTAATGTCTCCATTTAGGTACCTCTTTGTGTCATAGAATACATACATGAGGTAGGAAGAACAAGCTTCCATTTAGGCACCTCTATTGTTCACCACTACACTTGTTGTTATAAACAACAAGGAGGGTCATGAACATACAAGTATCAAGGTATTAACAACAACTAATCTATAGCAAAACATCAAGTAATGAGTGGATTCTTATGAAGGATAGCCCAAGCTAATCCAACCATCACACATTCAACAAGTTTCACACTTGAACATTACTTGTGGGTAAAACCCTAATTAAAAACGGAAAGTTTATGAGGTTTTAACCTCTAATTTAGATGTCTCAACCTTGTTTTTAAACTTAACCAACCATGGGATAAGTTGTAAGCATTAGGACATAGGTATGAGATGTGTTGGACACAAGTTGCATAGATTTAAACAAGTTTTTGATGAACATAAAAACAAACAGAAAGTTTATGGACTATTTCGGGGCATTTCCAGGTCTGATTTCTCCAAGGAGAAGTCTAGGAATCGAACCCCATGATTATACAAGCAAGTAGGAAAAAGAATCGAGTGAATCGGATAAGAATTGAGTGAGTTATGCTCATTTTCGTGAAGGGGTGTCAATCTACTCG